>NC_053025.1:16415197-16617363 GCF_003073215.2 Triticum urartu
TCAGGTTAACGTTGTTCATTGTCTCTCTTGTCCTGCTTCAGCCTCGGCGTCGTACAACTCACCGGATCTGCTCCAACGACGAAACCCTCCATCACAGCGGAGCAGTACCTCGGGCTCCATCTCCAGACGCCTAAGATCTTCTTCCCCTCCTCCGACAGCCAAGTCAGCCGGAGCATCCTCACCGGCCAACCCAATCACGCTGAGATCGACATGGCTTCGCCAAAGAGGTTGTACACTTGTTGCATCTCTTTTTTACTCTACATGTTATATATATTGTCCACTGAGCACTCGTAGTAACAGGAAATACGATTATTTTATCCTGCTATATGACAAGCAGTGAGGTACCAGGCAACTTAGCTATCCGCGATGGACTCTCTTGAACGCCATCATTATTTACCTCTGCGCGTTTGAGTTGTGCATTTGTCGATGGGCCTGGGAGTTGAGCTAGTATGGCAGTGGCCTAGGTCCAAAGTAATAGAAGTAGCACAAAAACATTTTTTTAGTGTAGGATTTTCCTTGCTCAAGCCTACCTACTAGAATCGCTAGTGCTTGAAAGGAAAAGTGAATGAAAAACATCGGAATTGGAAAGTTTCCTTTGGTACTACTTTTCATGAATTTGGTGCAAAGGAAAACTGTAGGATTTGTTCCTTTAGTGTCTCCTTGAAAGAAAAACCATAGGAATTCTAATTTCCACTTCTCCTCCTTTTCATATTCCTATTCATCAAGCACAAGACTAAGAGATAGTAGCATAATGGCATTATAACCGTACATTTTCTTGTGGTTTGACTTAATCTCACCATGCTTTTTTGCATCCTGTGATCTTCCAATTGTTGTGAATCAAACAACCAGATTGGCAGAAATCCTGTGTTTTTAAATTCTCTATTTTGCACGTGCATTCCTATCCTATTCCTGTCTATTTCCTATCCCTGCATTGTTAGAATCCTCAAATTAAAACAAGCCCTTACTCAATTACTTCTGTTACAGATATGTGTCAAAGAAAACCTTGTGTGGTTTGTCCTGCTCCTGCGGCGTTGTGTTCCACCCCAACTCAGCTGCTCCAATGACGGAAGGGTTCACCACAGCAGGGATCCGCTCTCCAGACTGTCTTTCGCTGCCTCAGATCTTCTTCCCCGTCGCCGGCAGCCACGGCAACTGCATTACCATCATCAACTGAGCAGATGACCTTGAGGACTACACGGGTCCGCAAGAGAGGTCGCACTCTTCCGTGTCTGCTTACGTTATGCGTCGCTTAATATGATGACATGCTACATTATCGTCGTGTTCACCTATTAGACTCCGAGTCAGGTCCAAACTAATGCTGAAACTTGAGTTTTTAAATGGTTGTGGGGTACATATTGGGGCAGCAATCAGTACTATCTGTCTACTATCTGGTTAATCTCCGGTGTCTACTATGAGTTTCATGTTGGGTGCAAACAAACATTAAAGGAGCCATTATCTGTATTCTTTAACTAAAGCTATTATCTGCCTGCTATCATTGGTTTTGGGTCTATCCACAGTTTGCTACCATCACTCTGGATTTGTGCATGCACTCCTTACATAATCTCACTATGTTTTATTCCTATGCATGCCAGTTATTGTACACAATGGAATTGATCATGTAGAGCAAAAGAGACGAGCCTTGCATGGCAATAAAATTTCATGCAGACGTCGTTCCATGGTGGGCGCAAAGGCAGCCCCCCCTCCACCCATTTCAGATCTTAATCAAGAGGAAGATAACTGTTATGAGGGGGATTCAGAAGGAGAAGACCACTCCTATTTACCCAATGAGGTCTTCGCTCTAACTTGGCATGCTGATGTTGGTAATATCATGCATATGGTGCCTTGCATTACTTACTGTATACATTAAAGATGTCATCTCCTTAGTTTAGACATGCTTTGTGTCAATGCCATCTGTTTAGTTTCTTTATCATATATGTGAATCATGCAATGCCATCTTGTCTAGCCAGGCATCATATATGTGAATTTTGCAATGCCACCCTGGTTAGCCAGTCATCTTATATGTGAATTATATCATGCCATCATTTTTTTATTACGTGTTAAATTTGTCAACAATTTTAGTACATTCAATTACTCTTCATGTGCATCAGCCATTTGGCACGGCCATGGAAAAATCTGGAGTGGAAACAAGGTCTTCAAAGCAGACAATGTTATCTGATGAAGCGCATGTCTTGCTGGTTACCGATAGCTCCTCAGAGTAGGATTCAGAGACAGATGACCAGTCATATCCCCCCCCGAGGTGCATGCCCTAACTTGGCAGGGTTATGTTGCTCATATCGTGTGTATGGTATCTTGCATTGCTATGTCATTTGCTTAGTTTAGACATGCTTTGTGTGAATGCCACCTGTTTAGTGTCTAATTACCATATATGTGAATTATGCAATGACATCTTGTTGCAAGACATTATATATGTGAATTATGCAATGTTATGTTGTTGCAAGGCATTATGTATATGAATTATGCAATGCCATGCTGTTTAGGCAAGCGTCATATATGTGAAATATATCATGCCGTCCTTTTTTTGTATTTCTCATTGCTTTTGTCGATAATGTTTGTATATTCAACTGCTCTTCCTGTGCATCAGCCATTTGAATTGGTGATGGAGAAATCTGGAGTGAAAACAAGGTCTTCAGAGCAGACAATGCTACCTGCTGAAGTAGATATCTTGCTGGTTACAGATAGCTCTTTAGAGGAGGATTCAGAGGCAGATGACCAGTCCTATTATCCCCCTGGGGTGTATGCTCAAACTTGGCAGGGTTATATTACTCATATAATGCATATGTTGTATTGCAATGCTTAGTTTTTAGATCATATACACAATATTGAATGCCATCTCCTTAGTTGACACATCATATATGCGATTGCCCTCTGCTCACTTCCTTAGTATATAAATCATATATTTGAATTATGTCATGCCATGATGTTTACATAGACAACATGTATCTGAATTATGGCATGCCAACCCATTTTCTAAAGACATAATATAGTTATATCATCTCATCCTGTTTACATAGTCATCATATTTTAAATTATGTCATTCTATCCGTGAATTATATCATGCCATCATGTTTCCATCGACGGCATGTTTGTGATTTATGGCATGCCAACCACTTTAATAGACACATCGTATAGTTAAATCATGTCATCCTGTTTACATAGTCATCATATTTTGAAGTATGTCATTCTATCCTATTTAGTTAGCTATCATACATGTGAAATTGTGTCATGCTATCCTGTTTAATTAGCCATCATATATGTGAAATTATGTCCTGCTATTCTTTTTGCTTAGACAACATAAATGTGAATTATTTCATGCCCTGTTTTCTTCCCTACTATCCATTGGACTTGTCTATCTTACAATGTCTGTACATTCAATTACTTTTCTTGTTTATCAGCCATTTCAATTGGAGGGAGTGATGGTAGTATATGTGGGAGTAAAAACACGGTCTTCAGAAAAGATCGTGCTACCTGTCGATGTAGATAGAACCACGGTCGTACTTGCCCAAGAACCAGCCCCACCACACATAACCCACACTCATGCAGATTGTACCCCTACCCAGTTGGACAGAGAACCAGCTACACCCCTTCTAACCCCAACCCCAGCAGATAGACACCCAGTTCTCGTTGACACAGCACCGTCTCCACCACAGAGCACCCAAACACGAGCAGTTAGTAAGGCAACTGCATTGCCCAAATCACGAGGACCACCGCTCCAAACCCGAAGTCAACGCTTAAAGCAGAAGAAGAATTGTTCTCAGGTCAGGTTCCGTAGCTATGGTTCATACTACTTTGCTCTTGCATCACTGTATTTTCTGATACCAACTAATTTCAAATTTGAAGGATGCAACTGAAACTCCAATGGCGCAACAGGTATGTTTTAAACCTGTTTCTTCAACGTGTTTGGCTATTTGCTGCTGTAACTTGCTCTATGTCGATTTCACTTTCAATTGAATAAACAGTTATGTTCTCATGCCATGCACATTACAAGTGTTGTTATTGTTGTGTAGTTTCCCACACTTATATTCTATCTATGCTGCTTTGTCTTAAATAGATATGATTCAAACTATATCTATCTTGATTTGGCAACATAAACTAGAATGATATAGACCATACAATGACCATACTACATAGATATATGTTTGTTTCATGCTGTTATCCTGTCCACCTTACTACTGAACAGGTTTACCAAAATGAGTTTCATCTACTACATTGTAAACCTGAGATGTGTTTGTTTGTTTCTCTTTTAGAACGCGGATAAAATATTGGAGAAGAGTACCCTGTTATGCAATGGTAGAGGAAGCAATGCAGATAAGGTTCAAGATAGTGAGACATCCCTTTTGGTCTCCAAGAAAGCTGATAAAAACTATAATGAAGACACTGAGACAACCCGAAAGTCCTGTCTTGTTGTAGTGTTCGAGTTACTAGCTACCACTGCTGGCACCAGCTCTTCGAACTTGTTGCCTGAATCAGTTCGGCTTCTTGAGTCTCTACTTCAAGTTGAAAGACATCGATCAGATGTTATGCAACAGGAAGCCAAAGGACTAAGGAAGTCCCTGCAGAATTCAGATGCATACTTTCTGGTGCAACAGCAAGCGCTGGAGGACTTAAGCGCCAAACAAGAGAAAGTTAATAAGCTTGCTAAGCATCTTGCTAGCATTATGGGTACCCAGGATATTGTTTCTTGAGCTCTTCTGAAGTGGTTTCAGTTCTGGACTTGTTTTGCTGCGGCGTTTATATGCTGATGTGTTCCCTATATTTGCACTGGCGGCGAACTTTGATGCCCAGTGGATGTAATATGTGTAATAGCCGTGATAGCCTAGTGTAAGTTGCTTGCTTATTTATTTCCTTGTTGTCTTGTTTATTTGTTTGCTTGTAGTCAGTGCAGTTCTTTTTCTGCGGTTTGCTAGTGGCTGCAATAACCTATTTTTTAAACTAGGCCACAATAACCATGGGCTAATATTTACTGTAGTGACACTGGGCCTCCTACAGGCCGTAGAAACAGTGGGCCTTCTACGGGCCGTATAAACAGTGGGCCTTCTACGGGCCATAGAAACAGTGGGCCTTCTACGGGTCGTAGAAACAATGGGCCTTCTACAGGCCGTAGAAACAATGGGCCTTCTACGGGCCATATCTGAAGGAAATATGCCCTAGCGGCAATAATAAAGTTATTATTTATTTCCTCATATATCATGATAAATGTTTATTATTCATGCTAGAATTGTATTAACCGGAAACATAATACATGTGTGAATATATAAACAAACAGAGTGTCACTAGTATGCCTCTACTTGACTAGCTCGTTAATCAAAGATGGTTATGTTTCCTAACCATGGACAAAGAGTTGTTATTTGATTAACGAGGTCACGTCATTATTTGAATGATCTGATTGACATGACCCATTCCATTAGCTTAGCACCCGATCGTTTAGTATGTTGCTATTGCTTTCTTCATGACTTAAACATGTTCCTATGACTATGTGATTATGCAACTCTCGTTTACTGGAGGAACACTTTCTGTGCTACCAAATGTCACAATGTAACTGGGTGATTATAAAGGTGCTCTACAGGTGTCTCCGAAGGTACTTGTTGGGTTGGCGTATTTTGAGATTAGGATTTGTCACTCCGAATGTCGGAGAGGTATCTCTGGGCCCTCTCGGTAATGCACATCACATAAGCCTTGCAAGAATTACAACTAATGTGTTAGTTGTGAGATGATGTATTATGGAACGAGTAAAGAGACTTGCCAATAACGAGATTGAACTAGGTATTGGATACCGACGATCGAATCTCGGGCAAGTAACATACCGATGACAAAGGGAACAACGTATGTTGTCATGCGGTCTAACCGATAAAGATCTTCGTAGAATATGTAGGAGCCAATATGGGCATCCAGGTCCCCCTATTGGTTATTGACCGGAGACGTGTCTCGGTCATGTCTACATTGTTCTCGAACCGTAGGGTCCGCATGCTTAACGTTATGATGACAGTTATTATGAGTTTATGTATTTTGATGTACCGAAGGTTGTTGGGAGTCCCGGATGTGATCATGGACATGACGAGGAGTCTCGAAATGGTCGAGACATTAAGATCGATATATTGGACGACTATATTCGGACACCGAAATTGTTCCGGGTGATTTCGGATAAAACCGGAGTGCCGGAGGGGTTACCGGAACCCCCCGGGGAAGTAATGGGCCTTAGTGGGCCTGAGGGGAGAGAGAGGGCAGCAGCCCAGGAGGTGGCGTGCCCCCCCTCATGGGGAGTCCGAATAGGACTAGGAGGGGGGGCGCGGCCCCCCTTTCCCTCTACCTCTCCCTCTCTTTCCTTCCCCCTCTCTATTCCTAGTTGGACTAGGAAAGGGGAGTCCTACTCCCACTAGGAGGAGGACTCCCCCCCTCTCCTTGGCGCGCCCCAAGGGCCGGCCGGCCTCCCCCTTGCTCCTTTATATACGGGGGCAGGGGCACCCTAGAACACACAAGTTGATCATCATGATCGTTCCTTAGCCGTGTGCGGTGCCCCCCTCCACCATATTCCACCTCGGTCATATTGTAGCAGTGCTTAGGCGAAGCCCTGCAATGGTAGAACATCAAGATCGTCACCACGCTGTCGTGCTGACGGAACTCATCCCCGAAGCTTTGCTGGATCGGAGCCCGGGGAGCGTCATCGAGTTGTACGTGTGCCAAGAACTCGGAGGTGCCGGAGTAACGGTGCTTGGATCGGTCGGACCGGGAAGACGTACGACTACTTCCTCTACGTTGCGTCAACGCTTCTGCTTCGGTCTACGAGGGTACGTAGACAACACTCTCCCCTCTCGTTGCTATGCATCACCATGATCTTGCGTGTGCGTAGGAATTTTTTTGAAATTACTACGTTCCCCAACAGTGGTATCAGAGCCTAGGTTTTATGGTTTGATGTTATATGCACGAGTAGAACACAAGTGAGTTGTGGGCGATATAAGTCATACTGCCTACCAGCATGTCATACTTTGGTTCGGCGGTATTGTTGGATGAAGCGGCCCGGACCGACATTACGCGTACGCTTACGCGAGACTGGTTCTACCGTCGTGCTTTGCACACAGGTGGCTGGCGGGTGTCAGTTTCTCCAACTTTAGTTGAACCGAGTGTGGCTACGCCCAGTCCTTGCGAAGGTTAAAACGGCATCAACTTGACAAACTATCGTTGTGGTTTTGATGCGTAGGTAAGATTGGTTCTTGCTTAAAGCCCGTAGCAGCCACGTAAAACTTGCAACAACAAAGTAGAGGACGTCTAACTTGTTTTTGCAGGGCATGTTGTGATGTGATATGGTCAAGACATGATGCTAAATTTTATTGTATGAGATGATCATGTTTTGTAACCGAGTTATCGGCAACTGGCAGGAGCCATATGGTTGTCGCTTTATTGTATGCAATGCAATCGCCCTGTAATGCTTTACTTTATCACTAAGCGGTAGCGATAGTCGTAGAAGCATAAGATTGGCGAGACGACAACGATGCTACGATGGAGATCAAGGTGTCGCGCCGGTGACGATGGTGATCATGACGGTGCTTCGGAGATGGAGATCACAAGCACAAGATGATGATGGCCATATCATATCACTTATATTGATTGCATGTGATGTTTATCTTTTATGCATCTTATCTTGCTTTGATTGATGGTAGCATTATAAGATGATCTCTCACTAAGTATCAAGAAGTGTTCTCCCTGAGTATGCACCATTGCCAAAGTTCGTCGTGCCCAGACACCACGTGATGATCGGGTGTGATAAGCTCTACGTCCATCTACAACGGGTGCAAGCCAGTTTTGCACACGCAGAATACTCGGGTTAAACTTGACGAGCCTAGCATATGTAGATATGGCCTCGGAACACGGAGACCGAAAGGTCGAGCGTGAATCATATAGTAGATATGATCAACATAATGATGTTCACCATTGAAGACTAATCCATTTCACGTGATGATCGATTATGGTTTAGTTGATTTGGATCACGTGATCACTTAGAAGATTAGAGGGATGTCTATCTAAGTGGGAGTTCTTAAGTAATATGATTAATTGAACTTAAATTTTGTCATGAACTTAGTCCCTGATAGTATCTTTCTTGTTTATGTTGATTGTAGATAGATGGCCCGTGCTGTTGTTCCGTTTAATTTTAATGCGTTCCTTGAGAAAGCAAAGTTGAAAGATGATGGTAGCAATTACACAGACTGGGTCCGTAACTTGAGGATTATCCTCATTGCTACACAGAAGAGTTACGTCCTGGAAGCACCACTGGGTGCCAGGCCTGCTGCTGATGCAACTGACGACGTTAAGAATGTCTGGCAGAGCAAAGCTGATGACTACTCGATAGTTCAATGTGCCATGCTTTACGGCTTAGAACCGGGACTTCAACGACGTTTTGAACGTCATGGGGCATATGAGATGTTCCAGGAGTTGAAGTTAATATTTCAGCAGAATGCCCGGATTGAGAGATATGAAGTCTCCAATAAGTTCTATAGCTGCAAGATGGAGGAGAATAGTTCTGTCAGTGAGCATATACTCAAGATGTTTGGGTATTGTAATCACTTGATTCAACTGGGAGTTAATCTTCCGGATGATAGCGTCATTGACAGAATTCTCCAATCACTTCCACCAAGATACAAGAGCTTCGTGATGAACTATAATATGCAAGGGATGGATAAGACAATTCCCGAGCTCTTCGCAATGCTAAAGGCTGCGGAGGTAGAAATCAAGAAGGAGCATCAAGTGTTGATGGTCAACAAGACCACTAGTTTCAAGAAAAAGGGCAAAGGGAAGAAGAAGGGGAACTTCAAGAAGAACAGCAAACAAGTTGCTGCTCAGGAGAAGAAACCCAAGTCTGGACCTAAGCCTGAAACTGAGTGCTTCTACTGCAAGCAGACTGGTCACTGGAAGCGGAACTGCCCCAAGTATTTGGCGGATAAGAAGGATGGCAAGGTGAACAAAGGTATATGTGATATACATGTTATTGATGTGTACCTTACTAGAGCTCGCAGTAGCACCTGGGTATTTGATACTGGTTCTGTTGCTAATATTTGCAACTCGAAACAGGGACTACGGATTAAGCGAACACTAGCAAAGGACGAGGTGACGATGCGCGTGGGAAATGGTTCCAAAGTCGATGTGATCGCGGTCGGCACGCTACCTCTACATCTACCTTCGGGATTAGTATTAGACCTAAATAATTGTTATTTGGTGCCAGCGTTGAGCATGAACATTATATCTGGATGTTGTTTGATGCGAGACGGTTATTCATTTAAATCAGAGAATAATGGTTGTTCTATTTATATGAGTAATATCTTTTATGGTCATGCACCCTTAAAGAGTAGTCTATTTTTGATGAATCTCGATAGTAGTGATACACATATTCATAATGTTGAAGCCAAAAGATGCAGAGTTGATAATGATAGTGCAACTTATTTGTGGCACTGCCGTTTAGGTCATATCGGTGTAATGCGCATGAAGAAACTCCATACTGATGGACTTTTGGAACCACTTGATTATGAATCACTTGGTACTTGCGAACCGTGCCTCATGGGCAAGATGACTAAAACGCCGTTCTCCAGTACTATGGAGATAGCAACAGATTTGTTGGAAATCATACATACAGATGTATGTGGTCCAATGAATGTTGAGGCTCGTGGCGGATATCGTTATTTTCTCACCTTCACAGATGATTTAAGCAGATATGGGTATATCTACTTAATGAAACATAAGTCTGAAACATTTGAAAAGTTCAAAGAATTTCAGAGTGAGGTTGAAAAATCATCGTAACAAGAAAATAAAGTTTCTGCGATCTGATCGTGGAGGAGAATATTTGAGTTACGAGTTTGGTCTACATTTGAAACAATGCGGAATAGTTTCGCAACTCACGCCACTCGGAACACCACAGCGTAATGGTGTGTCCGAACATCGTAATCGTACTTTACTTGATATGGTGCGATCTATGATGTCTCTTACAGATTTACCGCTATCGTTTTGGGGTTATGCTTTAGAGACGGCCGCATTCACGTTAAATAGGGCACCATCAAAATCCGTTGAGACGACGCCTTATGAACTATGGTTTAGCAAGAAACCAAAGTTGTCGTTTCTTAAAATTTGGGGCTGCGATGCTTATGTAAAAAAAACTTCAACCTGATAAGCTCGAACCCAAATCGGAGAAATGTGTCTTCATAGGATACCCAAAGGAGACTGTTGGGTACACCTTCTATCACAGATCCGAAGGCAAGACATTCGTTGCTAAGAATGGATCCTTTCTAGAGAAGGAGTTTCTCTCGAAAGAAGTGAGTGGGAGGAAAGTAGAACCTGATGAGGTAACTATACCTGCTCCCTTATTGGAAAGTAGCACATCACAGGAACCGGTTTCTGTGACGTCTGAACCAATTAGAGAGGAAGTTAATGATGATGATCACAGAACTTCAGATCAAGTTACTACAGAACCTCGTAGATCAACCAGAGTAAGATCCGCACCAGAGTGGTACGGCAATCCTGTTCTGGAAGTCATGCTACTAGATCATGATGAACCTACGAACTGTGAAGAAGCGATGGTGAGCCCTGATTCCGCAAAATGGCTTGAAGCCATGAAATCTGAGATGGGATCCATGTATGAGAACAAAGTGTGGACTTTGGTTGACTTGCCCGATGATCGGCAAGCAATTGAGAATAAATGGATCTTCAAGAAGAAGACTGACGCTGACGGTAATGTTACTGTCTACAAAGCTCGACTTGTCGCAAAAGGTTTTCGACAAGTTCAAGGGATTGACTACGATGAGACCTTCTCACCCGTAGCGATGCTTAAGTCTGTCCGAACCATGTTAGCAATTGCCGCATTTTATGATTATGAAATTTGGCAGATGGATGTCAAAACTGCATTCCTGAATGGATTTCTGGAAGAGGAGTTGTATATGATGCAACCAGAAGGTTTTATCGATCCAAAGGGAGCTAACAAAGTGTGCATGCTCCAGCGATCCATTTATGGACTGGTGCAAGCCTCTCGGAGTTGGAATAAACGCTTTGATAGTGTAATCAAAGCATTTGGGTTTGTACAAACTTTTGGAGAAGCCTGTATTTACAAGAAAGTGAGTGGGAGCTCTGTAGCATTTCTGATATTATATGTAGATGACATATTACTAATCAGAAATGATATAGAATTTCTGGATAGCATAAAGGGATACTCGAATAAGAGTTTTTCAATGAAAGACCTCGGTGAAGCTGCTTACATATTGGGCATTAAGATCTATAGAGATAGATCAAGACGCTTAATTGGACTTTCACAAAGCACATACCTTGACAAAGTTTTGAAGAAGTTCAAAATGGATCAAGCAAAGAAAGGGTTCTTGCCTGTGTTACAAGGTGTGAAGTTGAGTAAGACTCAATGCCCGACCACTGCAGAAGATAGAGAGAAAATGAAAGATGTTCCCTATGCTTCAGCCATAGGCTCTATCATGTATGCAATGCTGTGTACCAGACCTGATGTGTGCCTTGCTATAAGTCTAGCAGGGAGGTACCAAAGTAATCCAGGAGTGGATCACTGGACAGCGGTCAAGAACATCCTGAAGTACCTGAAAAGGACTAAGGATATGTTTCTCGTATATGGAGGTGACAAAGAGCTCATCATAAACGGTTACGTTGATGCAAGCTTTGACACTGATCCGGACGATTCTAAATCGCAAACCGGATACATGTTTACATTAAACGGTGGATTTGTCAGTTGGTGCAGTTCTAAACAAAGCGTCGTGGCGGGATCTACATGTGAAGCGGAGTACATAGCTGCTTCAAAAGCAGCAAACGAAGGAGTTTGGATGAAGGAGTTCATAACCGATCTAGGTGTCATACCTAGTGCATCGGGTCCAATGAAAATCTTTTGTGACAATACTGGTGCAATTGCCTTGGCAAAGGAATCCAGATTTCACAAGAGAACCAAGCACATCAAGAGACTCTTCAATTCCATCCGGGATCTAGTCTAGGTGGGAGACATAGAGATTTGCAAGATACACATGGATCTGCTTGTAGCAGACCCGTTGACTAAGCCTCTTCCACGAGCAAAACATGATCAGCACCAAGACTCCATGGGTGTTAGAATCATTACTGTGTAATCTAGATTATTGACTCTAGTGCAAGTGGGAGACTGAAGGAAATATGCCCTAGAGGCAATAATAAAGTTATTATTTATTTCCTCATATATCATGATAAATGTTTATTATTCATGCTAGAATTGTATTAACCGGAAACATAATACATGTGTGAATATATAAACAAACAGAGTGTCACTAGTATGCCTCTACTTGACTAGCTCGTTAATCAAAGATGGTTATGTTTCCTAACCATGGACAAAGAGTTGTTATTTGATTAACGAGGTCACATCATTAGTTGAATGATCTCATTGACATGACCCATTCCATTAGCTTAGCACCCGATCGTTTAGTATGTTGCTATTGCTTTCTTCATGATTTATACATGTTCCTATGACTATGAGATTATGCAACTCCTGTTTACCGGAGGAACACTTTGTGTGCTACCAAACGTCACAACGTAACTGGGTGATTATAAAGGTGCTCTACAGGTGTCTCCGAAGGTACTTGTTGGGTTGGCGTATTTCAAGATTAGGATTTGTCACTCCGAATGTCGGAGAGGTATCTCTGGGTCCTCTCGGTAATGCACATCACATAAGCCTTGCAAGCATTACAACTAATGTGTTAGTTGTGAGATGATGTATTACGGAACGAGTAAAGAGACTTGCCAATAACGAGATTGAACTAGGTATTGGATACCGACGATCGAATCTCGGGCAAGTAACATACCGATGACAAAGGGAACAACGTATGTTGTCATGCGGTCTGACCGATAAAGATCTTCATAGAATATGCAGGAGCCATTATGGGCATCCAGGTCCCGCTATTGGTTATTGACCGGAGACGTGTCTCGGTCATGTCTACACTGTTCTCGAACCGTAGGGTCCGCACGCTTAACGTTACGATGACAGTTATTATGAGTTTATGTATTTTGATGTACCGAAGGTTGTTCAGAGTCCCGGATGTGATCATGGACATGACGAGGAGTCTCGAAATGGTTGAGACATTAAGATCGATATATTGGACGACTATATTCGGACACCGGAATTGTTCCGAGTGATTTCGGATAAAACCGGAGTGCCGGAGGGGTTATCGGAACCCCCCGGGGAAGTAATGGGCCTTAGTGGGCCTAAGGGGAGAGAGAGGGCAGCAGCCCAGGAGGTGGCGCGCCCCCCTCATGGGGAGTCTGAATAGGACTAGGAGGGGGGCGCGGCCCCCCTTTCCCTCTACCTCTCCCTCTCTTTCCTTCCCCCTCTCTATTCCTAGTTGGACTAGGAAAGGGGAGTCCTACTCCCACTAGGAGGAGGACTCCCCCCCTCTCCTTGGCGCGCCCCAAGGGCCGGCCGGCCTCCCCCTTGCTCCTTTATATACGGGGGCAGGGGGGCACCCTAGAACACACAAGTTGATCATCGTGATCGTTCCTTAGCCGTGTGCGGTGCCCCCCTCCACCATATTCCACCTCGGTCATATTGTAGCAGCGCTTAGGCGTAGCCCTACGACGGTAGAACATCAAGATTGTCACCACGCCATCGTGCTGACAGAACTCATCCCCGAAGCTCTGCTGGATCGGAGCCCGGGGAGCGTCGTCGAGCTGTACGTGTGCCAAGAACTCGGAGGTGCCAGAGTAACGGTGCTTGGATCGGTCGGACCGGGAAGACGTACGACTACTTCCTCTACGTTGCGTCAACGCTTCCGCTTCGGTCTACGAGGGTATGTAGACAACACTCTCCCCTCTCGTTGCTATGCATCACTATGATCTTGCGTGTGCGTAGGAAATTTTTTTAAATTACTACGTTCCCCAACAATATCATCAATGGGCCTTCTACGGGCCGTATCATCAATGGGCCTTATACGGGCCGTATGATCGATTGGCCAAACATGGGCCAAACAGACCGCATTCTGGCCGTAAACGGGCTAGAGTTGGAATCGTCCGTTCATGGGCCGACCATAATGGGCCATCGTTAATAGGCCGTATTTGATGACGCTATGAAAACGACCCAACGTATTAACGGACCACAAATGGGTCGACTGTAACCACGGGCTGAATTTGGCCCACAAGCAGAAAATGACAGTAACGGGCCGTAAGTAAACGAATGCTGGAAAATAGCCCAAGAATAAATGGGCTCTGAGAAGGTCGAAAGATAACATGGGCTGGAAACGGCCCAACGAAATAACGGGCTGTTAATGGGTATAAAGTGATACACTGTTCTTTACGGGCCAGTTTCACCACGGGCCGTTAATGGGTGTAAAGTGATACACTGTTCATTACGGGCCAGTTTCAGCACGGGTCGTTAATAGGCCAAGAGTTACATAGGGCCTCATATGGGCCGAAAGACGTCATGGGCCATACATGGGCCAGAAGTGAAAACGGGCTAGAATCATATTGGATGGCCCAGATGACGCTACTGGGCCTAATTCGAATAGGGCGTAACGGGCCATGGGTCAGCGGGCTGTAAATGGGCTATATGCGAACAAGCCGTTAACAGGCTTTCCATGGTCCGGCCCACCAGCTTTTGACCAAGTCAAACGGGCCAGCCTTTTCACAGGAATGGGCCTCTGTTGGGCCGTGCCACGTGTCGATGTATCATAGACGCCTATCTAACCCACTGACGAGCTGACACGTGTTTCATCCGGCCAATAAGAATTTTACACGTGGAAATTTCCCATTGGTCGGGGCTGTTAACGGGTTATCGGATCCAAAACCTGACCCGATAGCTTAACAATGTTCCTTTACGGTGGATTCCACGTGTCAGTCACCCTTGACGAAAGCACTTCCGTGACGCGCGATTTATCATCATGGAAGTGGACACTTCCGTGATGATAATTTTGGTAATGTCATGGAACACTTCTACGACAGCACATGTATGACTATCTTGATTCTGTCATAAATTTGTCATGGATGTACATGCATGACAAAAAACGCGATCTACTGTGACAAACACGTATCATCACGGAAGTGTATTTTTTTGTAGTGACGACTCCAAGGTCCTGTCTTGATGAAGATAGTGAGTTGAAGCTACTCACCAGCAGGTGTGAGACAACCTCTATGCAGTCGCTGCCTCAATCAGTTTGACTTCTTCAATCTCAACTTAAAGCGGAAAGGCTTGCTTCAGCTCAGCTCCGACTTGAAGTCAAAGATGCAAGGAAGATGTCAGAGGACTGCCTTGCGCACTATGGTGCCATACAACTAGGGAGGGAGCATATATCGTTGACACAACTGAGGTGTCATCAGCTTGTTCGGCTGCTTGCAGGGCCCGCCCTGGCCAGGCCTAGTGCCTTCTGAAGTGTTCTCAGTTTTGTATATTCTTTTGTCGGCGCGTTTATATGCACTGGTGGCGACCTTTGATGCCCAGTGTATGTAATCCGCGGCCACGTTGTGCTTTATTATCACCGGCAGTGAACTTTGATTCCTAGTGGATGTACTATGTTGTAATTTCTTTATTGTATAGTCTAGGTTTATTTCTTGGTCGGTATGCTGTAATTTAGGACGAAAGGTTCAGTGGATCTCAGTGTTGTCGGTCTTCAGGCCGGCCCGTTACTCATATGGGACAAAACATGGGCCTATAATCATCTTGGGCCATTAGCAGGTCTAAACCTATAGTAGTTTCCCACCTTTAACAGGCCGAGTAAAGTTCTAGCCAGCTGGGCCAGAGAATACCATGGGCTTTTAACAGGCTTAAACCTAGATTGGGCCAGCGTTGGGCCGAAAAATTCACGGGCCAATACAGGCAGAAACTGTCTAAGGCCCATGTTTGGCCCAAATTGGACGAGTAGTTAACAGGCCAAAATATATCTCGGACCAGTTTGGCCCAATAAAATTATGGGCTTTAAGCAGGCCAGTATCCACGCAGGCCATAGGCCCAAAAGTGTCACAAGCCATTATCAGATGGGCTGTAAGCAGGCCTTATTCAATGCGGGCTGTAATTAGGCCCAACTGTTCCACGGGCCATTAACAGGCTGGCATGTTGGGCTGAAATTTATCCATGAAGACTACGGGCCATTAAGAGGCCTAAAGTTACTTCAGACAAGAAATAGCCCAGTTTCTGCATGGGCTGTTAAAGGGCCTAAAGTTAAACCGGGCTGATAACGTCCCAGATGCACCACGGGCCGCTAACAGGCCGAAACTTTTATCGGGCCAAACTGGTTAACGTGCATTTAATAGGCCGAAATACAAACCTGTCTTAGAATGGGCCCAAAAGAACAGTGGCCTGTTAACGGGCCTGATCCGATATGGGCCCTAATTTGGCCCAAAACACGGCAGGCTGTGAACGGGTCTGATCCGCTATGGGCCTCAATTTGGCCCAAAACATGGCCGGCTGTTAACGGGCCAGCCCACTAGTGTCTGAAAAAACATGGTGGGCCTTTAGCTGGGCCGGCCTTTTCACCAGAATGGGCCTCTATTGGGCCGTGCCATGTGTCGATGTATCATAGGCGCCTCCTGTCCAATGAGTGGATGACATCTGTCCCAACGGTGAGCAAACACGTGTTTCCTCCGGCCAATGAGAATTTTACACGTGGAAAATCCCTATTGGTCCGGGCTGTTAACGGGTTATCGGATCAAAAACTGGACCCGGTAGCTTAACGACGACCCATTACAGTCAACGCCACGTGTCGGTCACCCTTGACGAAAGCACTTCTATGACGCGGGATTTATCGTCATGGAAGTGGACACTTCTGTGATGATAATTTTGATATTGTCATGGAACACTTCTACGACAGCATAGGTATGACTATCTTGATTCTGTCATAAAATCGTCATGGATGTACATGCATGACAGAAAATGTGACTTACTATGACAAACACGTATCATCATGGAAGTGTATTTTTTTTGTAGTGATATAGGATCATTACATCAGTTTGTCTTCAAAGACCTCGTGTTTTGAAGACTTTTGTAAAAATCGCCTATTCACCCCTGTCGTTGTCAAAACCGGCGGATCTCGGGTAGGGGGTCCCGAACTGTGCGTCAAGGCCGGATGGTAACAGGAGACAAGGGACACAATGTTTTTACCCAGGTTCGGGCCCTCTCGATGGAGGTAATACCCTACTCCTGCTTGATTAATATTGATGATATGGGTAGTACAAGAGTAGATCTACCACGAGATTAAGGAGGCTAAACCCTAGAAGCTAGCCTATGGTATGATTGTGTATGGAGTTGATTGTCCTATGGACTACAACCCTCCGGTTTATATAGACACCGGATAGGGTTAGGGTTACACAGAGTCGGTTACAAGGGTAGGAGATCTTGAATATCCGCATCGCCAAGCTTGCCTTCCACGCCAAGGAAAGTCCCATCCGGACACGGGACGAAGTCTTCAATCTTGTATCTTCGTAGTCCAGGAGTCCGGCGAAGGTATAGTCCGGCTACCCGAACACCCCCTAATCCAGGACTCCCTCAGTAGCCCCTGAACCAGGCTTCAATGACGAGTCCGGCGCGCAGATTGTCTTCGGCATTGCAAGGCGGGTTCCTCCTCCAAGTCCTTCACAGAAGATTGTAAACACCAAGAATAGTGCCATAGAGAGAATAATATTGACACAAATCAAATCTGCTGACGCATTCCGTAGTGCGTCATCACACTACGGCCAAGTCTTTTACTCGAATCATTTTTACTTTTCCACCTCAGCACAGTTTGCAAGGCGGTTTCCTTGGCACGTCTTGTCAAAGCAGAGATCGTGTCCCCTTTTTTACGGGATTCTCATCAATACGGACGTGGGTAACCCAATCGTGCCCGTTAGCACATTTCCTCGATTAAAGGCGAGCCCCAAACGGTTACAGGGAGGGCTCTTGGTATTCAACCTCTTATAAAGAGACCAAGGCCCCGCTCCTCCTTTCAATCTCAAGCGAGTTCGCCCGTCACCTCGAGTTCCAACACCCTAGGTTCCAGATTTCAGGCGCTTCTGATCTTCGACAATGTCCGGTTCTGACCTTCAAGGCCGATGGACTCCCTCCTCCGTCACGGAGGAGGATGTGCTAAAGTTAAGAGAGGCTAAGTTCCTGACCGGCGAAATTCCGCACAGGTTGCCTGCTCAAGGGCAGGCCGTTCCCAGCCCCCAGCCCGGTGAGAGCGTAGTGTTCATGTCTCACTTCCTCCGGGGGTTAGGCTTCCCGATGGATCCCTTTGTCAGGGGGCTGCTGTTTTATTACGGGCTGGAATTCCATGACTTAGCTCCGGAGTCCATCCTCCATATCTCCTCATTTATCATTATGTGTGAAGCGTTCCTCCATGTTACCCCTCACTTCGGATTATGGCTCAAGACCTTTAAAGTGGAGCCGAAGATAATCGAGGGACGGCACGCAGAGTGCGGAGGTGCTGTCATAAGCAAGAAAGCCGATGCTCCATGGCCCGAGGGCTCTTTTCAAGAGCAGCTTGGCTTGTGGCAACGAGAGTGGTTTTATATCACCGCTCCCCGGGGCACCAAGTGGGTGGCGCCTCCTGCCTTTCGCTCGGGTCCCCCGCCACAACTAACATCGTGGGTCAACAGAGGGTTAGATTGGGGGTTACCCAAAGATGTGCCCCTGCTGTAGGGCTGCATTAAGGATCTCTTGGAAGGAGACCTCAGCCTGGTCAAGGTGACGCAGGTCATGCTGATTCGCCGAATACTGCCCGGCAAACGTCGCTCCCTTCGCCTGTGGAAGTTTAATCCAGAGGGACCTCGAGCTCTCCGGAATTTCATGGGCGCAACACCCGCAGAGATGTATAAACTGTTCTTTGGATCACAAGAGACGTGTCTGGATTTAACCGAGGACGTAGGCCTGAGCTGCAATCGCCCGGATACTCAAGTAAGTAACCTTGTGCCCGGACCTTCTATCCGTATAATTGTCATAATTTGCCCCTGAAAGAGCTGTCCTTTTAAGCAGGAATGGATAGCGAAGGCAAAGCTGATCAGGTGTCCGGCTCCCCTTCCCGAAACCAGCTCGGATCCTGTGCTAGTCAGGATGCTGGAGATAATGCCTTTGGAGGGGAGTAAAGGGGAGGACAAGGAAACTATGGCCTCCTCGAAGGAGGCTAATCCGAAGGGAGGAACCGACAATCCCTCTCCTAAGGGGAAGAAGAGAGCCGCCTCCGACGACCCAGAGACCGTGACCTCGAAGCGGGGGAAAAAATCCTTGTCAGAGGGTCCTACGCCGGGGAGTTCCTCGGCCGGACTACACCCTCAAGGGGATCAGCTCTCCTGCGAGCCGTAACTAGAGGAAGATTTTCCTTTTGAGGGATGAGAGAAATCCTTAACTTATATTTGATAAGATTAACCGAGTTTTTACCTTGTAGTTTGGACCTCAGCCCTTCTCAGCAGAGCTCATCTTCAGGGGACCTCCTTCCGGAGATGATGGAGAGTGGGACGCCTCCCCCTGCCGTGCCGCCTGGCGAGGCGGGCGATCCTGAGGTGTCGTCGCGGAGAGTTTCTCCGAATCCGGCAAGGGCAGAAGATGGTCATGTGGCCCCCCGGGGTTCTCCGTGTCCGGCCTTTGAAAGAGGTCATGGGACGAGTCCGGCACCGTCTGGTGCTCGGCCGGAGGAGTTAAAGATTCTGCTAGGGAGAGCTTCAATCTCGGAAGAGCATCGTGCATTGATGGGCATGGTGATTGAAAGGATTTCATCCGCACAAAGCGGATTGCATGAGGCCGTCAAAAGTTTACTGACGGGTTTTGAGGTACGTTGGATAATGTACACTTTTGTCAGTTGCGCATAAGTAAGATGCGCCCTGTGTAGATAGTAGCCCCTGAGACTCTGCGCGTCGTCGAGAAAGGACGGCACGCGGAGGATCATAATCCCAGGTCTAAGATGTCACCTTTGAATGTAGGCGGCAGGGTGTCCGGAATCCAGCTGGACTGATGATTTGGCCGAACTAAAGCGGCAACTGGATGTGGCAGATGCCGACATCGCGCTTGTCAACAAGCGGCTTGATGAAGCTCAAGGTATGTAGTTCCTCGGACGGCATTAGGTAAGAAGGGCTTTACGCCAGTATCTTACAATGCGTGTGCTTGACGCAGATGGTGCGGCCGCCGTGGAGAGTCTCAGGGCAGAACTTGCCCGAGCTAAGGAACAAGCCAGAAGAAGCGATGCGGCTGCCGAGAAAGCCCGTGAAGAGCTGAAAGCTGAACAGGCTTCTCACTGCCGAAGCAAGGAGGAGATGTCCGCGATGGCCGTGAAGTTAAAGGGCGCTGCTGACCGTTGCAAGCTTCTTGAAGAAGAAGACCTGGCGAGGCGGACGGGCTTAGAGAAGGCCGTTACTAACGCCAAAGACGCTCGCTCTGCGATGAGAGCTGCGAAGGAGGAGCTGCGCCAAGCCGGACAGATTGCGGCTGGAAGGCCGTTTATGCTACGGAGGAAGTTTTGTGATCCGAGGTTTGCTCCGTTGGACCAGATGTGGAGTGTGAAGGACACCTATCTGGATTTGGTAGTGAGTTCTCCTGATGCGACCAAACATTTTCGAGATCAAAAAGATCACGAAGTGGAAAAGCTTTTCTGGTCGCAGTTTCACAATCCAGAGCGTCCACTTTCAGTGGACGATCGTTTGGCTCAATGGGCCGAACTGAATAGGTTGTCCGGACTCGCCATGAAGCACGTCATGGGTCATCTTTGGCCGGGGAGATCGGAGCCGAAGAGTTACTTCAGCTTGGTGCAGCAATTCCTTGATGCAGTGCCACGAATCGATGCAATGAAGAGGTCAGCCTGCATAGAGGGCGCACGGATGGCTCTTGCCCGTGTCAAAACATACTGGGCAAAAATGGAGACCACCGTTGTCGCGTTCCGAGATTCGGACAAAAGCCGAGTACCTTCCGAGCACTATTTTCAGGACGTCCTTGAGGGCGCTCGTATAATAGAGACGCAGTGCTCGAAGGATGCTATTTTATGATAGCATATGTAATTATAAAGCAATATTGTAGTGGCCTTTTATACTTGTGCCTTCAAGTATTTGAAACACCTCCTGTGCGGCCGTTATATATATAATCTGAAAGATGGCTTTCGTTGGCTTCAGCCCCCACGCACATAGTGCGGGGGTGCTCGCAGAAGATGCATTTTCACACTTAACCCAACGTCTTGGTCCTACCAACGAGGTGATAGCGCAGCGGGCCAGGCAACCAGACTATAATGCTTTAACACTTTCACTTAGCCATAGGAGCTTGACAGTGGGACTCTTTAGGTAGCCCTTTGGTGGCGACTGCGCTCGCCCGAGTTCGGGGCGCGTATATGCCTGGCCGGGAAGCGGCCCTTCGTTAAAGCGGAGGAATCCGATAGATTCCCATAGGTCGTCGAGTGGCTGACCAGTCTCACGCTGCATCATGACAGTCAGTTTTCGGCTTTCTCTACTGAGGTGCTCGCCCGGCCGAACCGGGGCACAAGCGCAGTAGTTCTCCTGGTGCTACCTTAGCCGATAGAGCGGAACGTAAGGTAGCCGAACTCAGGAGCCGGGCAACCCAACATTTGACCAAAGACATGATTCGGAGCTGATGCATATAGTGCCAAAACTCGCGACGCCGAACACTCCCTAGGGTGTTCGGTCTTTATGAGTGCGGGCAAAACAACACTCTGTAGTAAAAAAGCCCCTAGTGTCCAGTTACGCGCAAGAATTCTGACGTGGCCACATGCCAAGACGCCAGCCTCCTCCGTGGTTATGTTAAAGAAAACCAGGGGAGATGTAACAACGAGAGACAGTAAAAAAGGTTTACGCAGGGTCTTAATCTAAAAAGAATCCTTAAGACGGGTCCCTACTGCACGTCTGCGCCTGTGTCTCCGTTGTGCCGTATCCTGGACGGGCGCCGCATGACGTTCATCTGTAAAAAAGAGGAACTTATTTAAAAATGGGTCGTGTCGGACAAAGGTTTGAAATAAACAATGTATAAAGTAAAATATATAAAATTGAGCTTTATTGTTTCTCCATGTAGCCCCTAGTGCGGGGGTATATGGCCAATAGGCCTGCATCAATGGTGATTTTTGCGCCGAACTCGTCTATCCGTGTTCGTGGTCTTTAGTGACCTATTTCTAAGTTTTTTTTGGCCATTGAGACCATTTTACTGTGAGGCTGTGAAAGCAGCCGCACAGTCCTCCGCTTGGGGGAGGCGCATTTCAGTGCTTCCCCTTCAAAGAGATGATGCCCCATGGATCGGGCATCTTAAGCGTGAGAGATGCATAATGCGGTATTGCGTTAAAGCGGGCGAAAGCTTCGCGTCCTAATAGTGCTTGATAGCGACTTGAGAACGGGACGACATGGAAGGTCAGCTTTTCGCGGCGGAAGTTATCGGTAGAACCGAATATAACTTCGAGTCGGAGAAAACCCATGCAATGGGTGTCCGGACCAGGTGTTACCCCTTGAAAGGAGGTTTTGCTATGGCGTATTCTCGCTGGGTCTATCCCCATGTGACGAATTGTGTCCTGATACATCAGGTTTAGTCCGTTGCCGCCGTCCATAAGGACATTTGAAAATTGGATTCCGCCGATTATTGGATCGAGTATCAAGGCAGTCCAGCCTGCGTTCCTGATGCTTTTCGAATAATCCAGCTAATCGAAGATGATTGGTTTTGACAACCGGTGGCAGGATCCCTTGGGTATATGTCGGGTGGTGCGTGCCTTTATGGGCGCGGCACGTTTTGTTATGTGAAGTAAGTTCACTGCTTTTACTTCTTGTGGGAAGTTCTTTTGTTTCCTGGTGCTCTGCTTTTGGGGTTCGTCCTCGTCTTCGCTTGGTGTGTCGAGCCCCTTGTGTTCGGCATTGAGTCTGCCGGACTGTTTGAAAACCCAACAATCTCTGTGGGTATGGTTAGCAGGCTTCCCGGGAGTACTGTGTATCTGACATATCCTATCCAGGATTTTATTTAAGTTGGATGGACCCTGTTATCCTGGAGGGGTGGTTTTGTCTGATTTGGTCGTGAGCCTTTGAATCCGGCATTAACTGTCGTGCTCTTCGGACTTTTTTCCTTAATTCGGCGATGGTCCTTGTTGCGTCGTGGTTTTCTGTTTCCATCCCTAGTTTCGGATGTACTTGGGTCGCTGGGGCTGCACCTTGCCAACCAGCTGTCCTCTCCTGCACAAAAGTGGGTCATGAGGCTTGTTAGTGTGGCCATTGTTCTTGGCTTTTCTTTGCCGAGGTGTCTGGCGAGCCATTCGTCTCGGACGTTATGCCTGAAAGCTGCTAAAGCTTCGGCGTCCAGACAGTTGACTATCTGATTCTTTTTAGTGAGGAATCTATTCCAGAACTGCCGAGCTGATTCTCCGGGCTGTTGAGTTATGTGACTAAGATCATCTGCATCCGGGGGGCGGACATAGGTCCCTTGAAAATTTTCTCGGAAAGCATCCTCGAGCTCTTCCCAGCTTCCAATTGTGTTTTCAGGAAGGCTTTTAAGCCAGTGCCGGGCTGGCCCTTTAAGCTTAAGGGGTAAATATTTGATGGCGTGGAGATCGTCTCCTCTGGCCATATGTATGTGGAGGATATAGTCCTCGATCCAGACTCCAGGGTCTGTTGTTCCATCGTACGCCTCTATGTTGACGGGTTTGAATCCCTCTGGGAATTCATAGTCCAGAACCTCATCGGTGAAACATAGGGGGTGTGCGGCGCCCCTATATCTGGGGGTGCCGGATTCTGATGATGGCTTTATTGCATTGCTTACGAGAGCTTGCTTTCTTGGCCCATAAATGGACCTCACTGGGCCGTGATGCGAATCCTTAGGTGGATCGCATGCCATTTTAAGTGCGGCACCGCTTGCCGCTTTATGGGGTCGTCTATCCGACCATGTGGCTTTCTTATTTTTTGAATGTGAGGGCTCTAGAGCCTCTTCGTCGAATTCGGGCAGCAGCCTTCTTTTCGGATAGCTTTTAGTGCGGCGACCGTCGCCGTATTTATCTACGGTATTGATTACTTTGCTCAATCTAATCCGGAGTGCGTCTTCCGCTGTTTTTAGCTTCCGCTTCTGCTTTTTCAGGCTTCGTGCTGTTGCAATGAGCCTCTTGTGGAGATTCTTCTTCTTTGTGGGTCTATCCGGCGTAAGGTCGTCCGGAATGCCGTTTTCGCCGGGGGAGGGATGTTCGGTTTCTTTATCCGTGTTGCCCTGTTCGGACGGTTGCTCTAAGGCCTGCTTGTCGTCTACCGGCTCATCCTGCTCTATGGCTGGGTCTTTATTGAGGCGGGGCTTGGGTCGGCGTTTACGCTGACGCTTTGATTGCTTTTCGGGGGGTCGATCTCCCGTTCCATCCCCTTTTTCCTCGTTGTCGCTTCCTCTAGGGGTATCCACCATGTACACATCGTGAGATGAGGTGGCTGTCCAATGCCCTATGGGTGTTGGTTCGTCGTTATCTCCTGCGTCGTCATCCATGCTGTCGATGTCTGTGGAGTCGAAGTTGAGCACGTCGTTTAAACTGTTGATAGTGGCTACAAAGTGGGTGGTGAGTGGGCTTTGAATTTTTTCATCGTCCGTATCCCATCCTCGCTGACCGTAATCCGGCCAGGGCTCTCCTGATAAAGAGAGAGACTTGAGAGAATTTAGGATATCGCCAAAAGGCGAGTGCTGAAAGATGTCCGCGGCGGTGAACTCCATTATCAGCGCCCAATTGGACTCGATCGGTAGGGGCGCGGGGGGTTCGGAGTCCAGAGAGGAGTCCGGATCCTCGGAGTCATGAGTCACGCGGAGTGCGGGGCTGGCGTTCGGCTCGATCACCCTTGAGATCGCAGCCCCCGAGGTGACGTCCAACCGCTCATCCTCGATTGGCGCAGTGGGCTCCGAGTTAAGGGTCGGAGCCAGTGCGGCCTCCAAGGCGCTGTTCGGCTACAGAGCTAGATCATGCCCATCGAAACAGTGCGGCGCGCTTGGCTGTGGCTCGAATCCGTCAAAGATCAAATCTCCAAGGATGTCCGCCGTGTAGTTTAGGCTTCCGAACCTGACCTGATGGCTAGGGGCGTAGCTTTCGATCTGCTCCAGGTGGCCAAACGAATTGGCCCGCAGGGCGAAGCCGCCGAAGACGAAGATTTGTCCGGGGAGAAAAGTCTCACCCTAGACCTCATCGTTACTGATGATCAAAGGAGCCATCGAGCCTAAAGGCAATGACACAGAGGAACTCTCAATGAAAGCACCAATGTCGGTGTCAAAACCGGCGGATCTCGGGTAGGTGGTCCCGAACTGTGCGTCAAGGCCGGATGGTAACAGGAGACAAGGGACTTGATGTTTTTACCCATGTTCGGGCCCTCTCGATGGAGGTAATACCCTACTCCTGCTTGATTAATATTGATGATATGGGTAGTACAAGAGTAGATCTACCACGAGATCAAGGAGGCTAAACCCTAGAAGCTAGCCTATGGTATGATTGTGTATGGAGTTGATTGTCCTACGGACTACAACCCTTCGGTTTATATAGACACCGGATAGGGTTAGGGTTACACAGAGTCGGTTACAAGGGTAGGAGATCTTGAATATCCGCATCGCCAAGCTTGCCTTCCACGCCAAGGAAAGTCCCATCCGGACACGGGACGAAGTCTTCAATCTTGTATCTTCATAGTCCAGGAGTCCGGCGAAGGTATAGTCCGGCTACCCGAACACCCCCTAATCCAGGACTCCCTCAACCCCCCTCTAGTCGATAACTAGCACTTTCAAGTTAACCTACTCCTTTTAGTCTGCATGAAGGTACAAATCTTTTAACTGAATTTTAACAGTTTGGCAGTGTTTTCACTGAATTTTGGCCTTAAGTACAGTTACAAAATCTGACCGTTTGAGTACAGTTTGGACTACTGTTTTCTGGAGTGAACTGAACTGCCTTTGGAAGCAAAAGGCATCAGAAACACAGAGAAACAAAGCCATTTTACAAAAGTTGCTTTCATAAGTTGCAAACGGTACTCCAAACTGGCAGTAACAAACTGAATTTTGTACTCCAAACTTTCATAATTTGTGGAGTACTCCAAACAGGAGTAATTCCAGCAGTACCAAATAGTTCTCCAAATTTGCATATGTTTAGTGACTGCATATGTTCAGTGACTTAAAAATTTGACAGTTAGCAAAGTACAGTGATTGCGTATGTTCAAAATTGGATGATCTGCTCTAGTTCCATAATGCTAGCAATAATTGATCTAGACAAACATTCAATTTCATAGATGACTATCAGTTTCACTGTGACTATTAATTTCACTATAATTGATCTGCTTCCGTACGTACCCAGACATCAGCAGAGGTGGGGGCTCTGGAGGAAGCCAAGGTCAGCGCTCAGGCAAACAGTAGCAGAGGCGGAGGCTCAATGCTGCATTGCTTGTACTGTCAAAAAGTTTTAGGCTCAATGCGACATTGCTAAAAATTGATAGTAAATTTTAACAGTTTGGAGTACAGATTAACTGAAACCGAACAATTTTAATTGAATTTTACCTTCTTCCTTCCTTAGGAACCGAGCTCTGGCGACAACACAAGGAGCAGGCCAGAGGAGCACAAGGGAGCTGCTACTGGAGCTCTGCTGCTGCTGATCAACACGATCACGCCAAGCGAGCTAGGGATCAATATCACTCTGTATAAGCTACAGGACCAGAGCAGAGTAGCAGAGGCAGAGGCGGAGGCCTCGGGGGTCGGGGCGGGGATCGGAGGGCGTCGGCGTCGCCCACCAGCAGCAGCAGTGGTGGCACAGGCGTCGCTAGCCAGCACCACCACAACCAGCCGGTGGGCCAAAGCGGACCAGCGCGGCGGCAGTGAGCAGCGGAATCATGGGCGGAGTGGACCAGTGCGGCGGTGGTGGGTGGTGGAGGAACAACTCGTTGGTGGGCGACAGAGAACCACTCGTCGGTGGGCAGCGGAGGTCCTCCTCATGGGCGGTCGGCGGAGTCCTCCTCGTGGGCGGCCGGCGGAGATCCTCCTCGTGGGCAGCGGAGGTCATGTTCGTGGGCGGGCTCGTCAGTGGCTCAGGAACTGCTCGTCGGCGGCTACCTTCTCCTGGAGACGGCTAGCCGTGGCGACGCGGGCGACGGGAGGAGGAGGAAGGAGATGGGGGCTTAATTTCTAAATCTTTGAAAGTGGAAGGACTAAAATGCAGAAAAACAAATGTACTACCCCTGCGACAAGAATTACGGGATGGAGGGAGTATTATCTAAAAAACATGTTAAAATTGTTAAAAAAATGTTTGTAAAAAACTATTCATGCGTTTCAAGAAATGTATGTGAGATTAAAGAAAAGATAATCATGTATATTGAAAATACGAACCATGTATTGTCGGATCACGGGTTCCGGCAAAAACCCTTAAGGTTCGAACTTTGGGGTGCGCGCGAAGATCTCTCTCCCCCTAGCTCACGCTCTCACCGCAATCTCAAAGCTCGGCCCGCCGAACCCGAAGAACAAGGGACACAAGAGTGTATACTGGTTCGGGCCACCGATGTGGTGTAATACCCTACTCCAGTATGGTGTGGTGGATTGCCTTGTAGGCTAGGGATGAACAAGTACAAGGGAAGAACAGCCTCCTGAGGAGAGGTGTTCTTAAGCTCGGTGAGCTTGCGTGTGTGAGGATGGAATGATCCGATCCCAGATGAGTTGTGTCGGTGTCAAAACCGGCAGATCTCGGGTAGGGGGTCCAGAACTGTGCGTCTAGGCGGATGGTAACAGGAGACAGGGGACATGATGTTTTTACCCAGGTTCGGCCCTCTCGATGGAGGTAAAACCCTACTCCTGCTTGATTGATCTTGATGATATGAGTATTACAAGAGTTGATCTACCACGAGATCGTAGAGGCTAAACCCTATAAGCTAGCCTATGGTATGATTATTCTTGGTCCTACGGACTAAACCCTCCGGTTTATATAGACACCGGAGGGGGCTAGGGTTACACAGAGTTGGTTACAAGGAAGGAGATCTACATATCCGTATTGCCAAGCTTGCCTTCCACGCCAAGGAGAGTCCCATCCGGACACGGGATGAAGTCTTCAATCTTGTGTCTTCATTGTCCAACAATCCGACCAAAGGATATAGTCCGGCTGTCCAGATACCCCCTAATCCAGGACTCCCTCAGTAGCCCCTGAACTAGGCTTCAATGACGATGAGTCCGGCTCGCAAATTGTCTTCGGCATTGCAAGGCGGGTTCCTCCTCTGAATATTTCATAGAAGATTTTGAATACGAGGATCGTGTCCGGCTCTGCAAAACAAGTTCCACATACCGTCGTAGAGAGAATAATATTTCCACAAATCTAATCTGCTGACGTATTTCGCAGTGTGAGATCACACCGCAGCCAGGTCATTTATTCGTTTTTCATAACCAATCTCAGCGTGTATAGCGAGGCGGTTTCCTTGGCACGTCTTGTCGGAGCAGAGATCGTGTCCCCTTTATTACGGGATTCTCATCAACGCGGACGTGGGTAACCCAATCGTGCCCGTTGGTACGACTCCTCGATTGTAGGCAAGTCCCAAACGGTCACGAGGAGGACACTTGGTATTCAACCTCTTTATAAAGAGACCAAGGCCTATTCTTTTTCCTTTTTGATCTTAATCGAATCCACCCCCGCCTCGAGTTCCAACACTCAAAGCTCAAGTTTAGGTGCTTCGGACCTCCGACTATGTCCGGATCCAACCTTCAAGGTCGGTGGATGCCTTCCTCCGTCACGGAGGAAGATGTGAAAAAGCTAAGGGAGGCTAGGTTTCTGACCGGCGAGATCCCGCACCGGCTGCCTGCTTGAGGGCAGGTCATTCCTACCCCCAAACCCGGCGAGAGCGTTGTGTTTGTGTCTCACTTCCTCTGAGGGCTAGGCTTCGCTCTAGATCCCTTCATGAGGGGGCTCATGTTTTATTACGGGCTGGATTTCCACGATTTAGCTCCGGAATCTATCCTCCACATCTCATCGTTCATCCTCGTGTGTGAAGCTTTCCTCCGTATTACCCCTCACTTCTGACTGTGGCTCAAGACCTTCAAAGTGGAGCCGAAGATGATCGAGGGGCGGCACGCAGAGTGTGGAGGCGCCGTAATAAGCAAAAACGCCGATGCCCCATGGCCCGAGGGCTCTTTCCAGGAGGTGTCCAGCTTATGGCAACGAGAGTGGTTTTATATCACAGCTCCCAAGGGTACCAAGTGGGTGGCTCCACCTGTCTTTCGCTCGGGTTCCCCGCCACGACTAATGTCATGGGTCAACAAAGGGATGGACTGGGGACCAGTAAAGGATGTGCCCACATTGCAGAGCCGCATCCAAGATCTCCTTGAGAGAGATATCAGTCTGGTCATGGTAATGCAAGTCATGTTAATTCACCGAGTTCTGCCCTGCAAACGTCGTCCCCTTCGCATGTGGGAGTTCAACCCGGAGGGACCGCGAGCTATTCAACACTTCCTTGGCATGATGCCCGAGGAGATGTACAAATTGTTCTTCGGACCACAAATAATGTGTCCGGACACCACTGAGGATGCAGGTCTGAGCTGCAATCACCCGGATACCCAAGTAAGTAGCCCCGCATCCGAACACACAGTCTGTTTATTTATCGCAACGTTGCCCTAAAAAAGCCGCTCTTTGACCAGGATTGGATAGCGAAGGTGAAGTTGATCAGGTGTCTGGCCCCCCTCCCTGAGACCTCACCGAATCCCATGCTAACCAGGATGCTGGAGATCGTGCCTTATCAAGCGCCCTCAGGGGAAGATAAAGGGGGGAACAAGGAGGTTGGTGCCTTCGCGAAGGAGGATAACCGGGGGAAGGAACTGAAACTTCCTCTCCCCAGGGAAGGAAGAGGACCGCCTATGAGGACCCGGAGACAATGGTCTCCAAATGGGGGAAGAAATCTTTGCCAGAGGGTCCTGCCCTGGGGGATACCCCGGCCGCACTATGCCCTCAAGGGGATCAGCCCTCCATCGAGCTGTAAGTAAAAGGGAACTTTATGGTGGAAATATCATGCCTTAGTTCTGAGGAAAATAACTGAAATATTCCTCTTGCAGTTCGGATCATAGCCCATCTCGACAGAGTTCATCTTTTGGGGATCTTCTTCCGCAGATGATGGAAAGTGAGACGCCTCCCCCTACCATCCTATCTCGTGAGGCGGGCGACCCCGAAGTGTTGTCGCGGAGGGTTTCTCCTGATCCATCAGGGCCAGAGGATGACTTTTTGGCTGCCCGAAGTCCTCAGTATCCGGCTTTTGAATAGAGCAATCGGAAGAGTCCGGCGCCGCCTGGTGTGCGGTCGGACGTACTGGAGGATCTGCTAAAGCAAGCGGCTATCTCAGAAGAGCACCGCACGTTTATGGGTATGGTGATTGAAAGGATTTCGTCCGATGAAAGACTCTAGGTGCTGTCGAAGACAACGGCACACAGAGGATCATAGTCCCAGGAATAATTGTGCCGCCTTAATATGCAGATGGCGGAGGGTCCGGTGGCCAGCCGGACTAATGAGTTTGCCGATCTAAAGCGGCAGCTTGATGTGGCAGACGCCGACATAGTACTTGTCAACAAGCGGCTTGATGAGGCACAGGGTATGTGATTTCTCCGGTGACACATGGTAAGAGGAGCATGATGCCAGTATCTATAACATGTTTTTGAATGCAGATGGAGCTGCGGCCGTGGAGAACCTTCAGGCGGAACTTGCCCGAGCCAAAGAACAAGCCAGGAAAAGTGATGCGGCTGCCCTGAAGGCAGTCGAGGAGCTGAAAGCCGAACAGGCTGCTCACTGCCAAAGCAAGGAAGAAATAGCCAGGATGGCTGTGGGATTGAAGAATGCCGCTGACCGTTACGAGCTTCTAAAAAATGAAGATCGAGCGAAGATGACAGACCTGGAGAAGGCCACGGTGGCGGCTAAAGACACCCGCTCCATAATGAGAGCGATGGAGGAGCTGCGTCAAGCCGGAGATATCGCGGCTGGGAAGCCCTTTATGCTGCGGATGAAGTTCGGAGATCCTAAGTATGCCCCTTGTATGCTCCGGCTGTGGAGTTCTGCGGACGCGTATCGGGACTTAGCAGCGAGTGCTACCGATGCGGCCGAATACTTCCGAGATAAAAAAGATTGCGAAGTGGAAAAGCTGTTCTGGTCACAATTTAACGTTCCAGAGCGTCCGCTTCCATTGACTGATCGGTTGGCCGAATGGCCGAGCTTAATAGATTGTCCGTACTTGGCATGAGGTCTGTTGTGGATCATCTATGGCCGGAAGGGCCAAAGCCGAACAGTTAGTTTAGTTTGGTGCAGAAGTTCCTTGGTGCAATGCCACGCATCAACGCGATGAAGAGTCGGCGTGCGTAGAGGGTGCGCGGATGGCCCTTGCCCGTGTCAAGACATACTGGGTAGAGATGGAGGCCACCGCCATTGCAGCCCAAGATTCAGACGAGAGCCGAGTACCTGCCGAGCACTACTTTCGAGAAGTTCTTGAGGGTGCTCGTTCAATAGAAGCGCAGTGCTCGAAGAATATTATGCTCTAATGACATGTATTCCTATCGAAAAACGATGTTTTACTGAATTGTAAAGGCTATTTTATAATTTTGCCTAAAAGAATTATAATACCTCCTGTGCGGCTGTTTATGTATATATGTATATAACCTGAAAGATGGCAGTCGTCGGCTTCAGCCCCCACGCATATAATGCGGGGGTGTTCACAGAAGACGCACGTTCACACTTGATCCAACGTCTTGGTCCATTAAGGAGGTGATGGCACAGAGAACTAGGCAATCGGACTATAATGCTTTAACGCTTTCACTTAGCCAGAGGAGTTCGACAGTGGGGCTACTATATAGCCCCTGGTGGCTCCGCGCTCGTCCGAATTTAGGGCGCGTACATGCCTGGCCGGGAAACGACCCTTCGTTAAGGCAGAGGAATCCCGAAGATTCTGCTAGGTCATCGAGTGGTTGACCAGTCTCATGCTATATCATGACACTCAGTTTTCGGCTTTCTCTACTGAGGTGCTCGTCCGGATGAACCAGGGCACAATCGCAGTAGTTCTCCTGGTGCCGCCTTAGCCGATAGAGCGGAACGTAAGGCAGCAAAACACAGGAGCCGGGCAAACCCAACATTTGACCAAAGACATGATTCGGAGCTGATGCATATAAGGCCAAACTCGCGAGGCTGAACACTCCCTAAGGTATTCGGTCTTTATGATGTAAACCGGGCTAAACAATGCCCTTTGTAATAAGCCCCTAGTGTCCAGGTACGTGCAATATTCTGACGTGGCCACAAGCCAATAACGTCAGCACCCTGCTCGGTTGTACGGAGAATCCGGGGGATGTGTATCAACAAGAGACAGTAAAAAAGGTTTACGCAGGGTCTTAATCTAAAAAGAAGCCTTGGAACGGGTCCCTGCTGCACGTCTGCGCCTGTGTCTCCGTTGTGCCGTATCCTGGACAGGTGTAGCACGATGGTCATCTGTAAAAGAGAGGAACTTAGTTGAAAAGTTGTCGTGCAAAAGGTATGTTATACTAAATAAACCATGTACAGTTCAAGATGAGTAAAGTTGAGCCGAATTGTCACTTGTTTACACGCATTGAGCCCCTTGTATTGTTATAGGGGTATAGCCATCAAACCTGTACCAATTATATGTAACTACGCCAGACTCGTCTAACCGTGTCCGTAGTCTTAACGACCGGTCATCTACTCTGGTTGGTGAGGTCGTCTAGTGTGCGGCTGCCAGGGCGGCCGCACGATCTTCCGCGCGCAAGGAATGCTCAATTTTTTCCATTTACTGTAATGATGCCACGTGGACTGGGCATCTTAAGCGTGAGAGAAGCGTAATGCGGTATTGTGTTAAAGCGAGCGAAAGCTTCACGTCCGAGTAGTGCTTGATAGCCACTTTGGAACAGAGCGATTTGGAAGGTTAGCTTTTTGCTTTGGAAGTTGTCGGGAAAGCCGAATACAACCTCTAGAGACAGAGAGCCCGTGCAGTGAGCTTTTGTGCCTCGCGTTACTCCTTTAAAGGTAGTATTGCTATGGCTGACTTTCGTTGGGTCTATCCCCATTTTGCGGACTGTGTCCTGATATATCAGGTTTAAACCACTGCCGCCGTCCGTCGGGACTCGTGTGAAATGGTATCCGTCAATTATCGGGTCTAACACCAAGGCAGCCAATCCTGCCTGCCGGATACTTGCCGAGTAATCCCTACGGTCAAAAGTGATCGGTTGGGATGACCAGTGGTTGAACTCTGTGGTGATAGGTCCTGGGCCATGTGTCTTTGGGCATGTCGCTTTGTTTCTCCCCTTCATCACGTGTAACACGTTTACTGTTTTGACTTCTGGTGGGAATTTTTTCTGTTCCCCAGTGCTTTGCTGGCGAGGCTCGTCCTCGTCTTCGCTTGGTGTATCCAGCCCCTTGTGTTTGGCGTTTAGCTTGCCGGACTGCTTGAAGACCCAACATTCTCTATGGGTATGATTTGCAGGTTTATCAGGGGTGCTGTGGATCTGACATAGTTTGTCCAGAATCTTGTTTAGGCTGGACAATTCGTCTCTGTTGCTTTTGGAGGGCAACTTTCGCTGACCTTACCGAGAGTTGCTGAATCCGGCGTTTACCGCCGTACTATTCGGGCTGTCTTTTTTATTCCGGCGCTTGTTTTTGTTGCGTCGTGGCTTCCCATTTCCGTCCCTGACTTCGGATGTGCTTGGGTCGCTGGTGCTACTTCGGGCTAACCAGCCTGTCTCGCCCGCAAAGCGGGTCATGAGGCTTTAAGGCCTGCCATTGTTCTCGGCTTTTCTTGACCGAGGTGTCTGGCCAGCCATTCGTCTCGGACGCTGTGCTTGAAAGTTGCTAAGGCTTCGGCGTCCGGACAGTCGACTATTTGGTTCTTTTTAGTGAGTAACATGTTCCAAAGCTTTCGGGTTGACTCTCCGGGCAGTTGAGTTATATGACTTAAATCGTCTGCGTGCGGTGGTCGGACATAGGTCCCTTGAAAATTTGCCCGAAAAGCATCCTCGAGCTCTTGCCAACTTCCAATGGAGTTTTCGGGGAGGCTTTTAAGCCAGTGCCGAGCTGGCCCTTTGAGCTTGAGGGGTAAGTACTTGATGGCATGGAGATCGTCTCCTCAAGCCATGTGGATATGGAGGATGTAGTCCTCAATCCATACCCCAGGGTCTGTCGTTCTGTCATACGCCTCTATGTTTACGGGTTTGAATCCCTCTGGAAATCCATGGTCCAGCACCTCATCGTGGTGTTCGGATTTTTGTTGTGCGGCACCCCTGTATTTGGGTGTACCGTGGTGTTCGGATTTTTGTTGCGTTGCATTGTGCGCTGGGGCGCGCTTTCTTGGTCTGTAGATGGATCTGGTTGCGCCGGCCTTTTGATGCGAGTCCTCATGTGGATCGCGCACTGGTTTGTGTGCGGCGTCATTTGCCGCTCTATGGTGGCCACGAGGTCGTCTATCCGACCGGATGGCTGTTTTGTTTTTCGATTGCGGGGGCTCTAAGGCCTCATCATCGAATTCAGGCAGCAGCTTTCGCTTCGGGTAGCTCTTTGTGTGGCGACTGCCGCCGTACTTTTCTGCATGGTGTTGAGTACTTTACTCCATCTAATTCTGAGTGTATCTTGTGCAGCCCTGAGCTTTTGCTTCTGCTTTTTCAGACTCCTCGCAGTGGCGACAAGCCTTTGATGGAGATTCTGTTGCTCCAGGTGCTTGTCTAGTGTGATGTCATCCGGACTGTTATCTTCGCCGGAGACGGGTTGTTTGGTTTGATTCTCCGTGTTGCCGTGGTCGGACGGCAGTTCCATGCCGTGTTCGTCGCCCGCTGGCTCACCCTGCTCTATCGCTGGGTCTATATGATCGTTGTTTCTGTCGAGGCGGGATTTGGAGCGGCACTTACGCCACCGCTTGGACTGCTTCTCGAGGGAACGATCCTTCGCTGCGTCCTTCCGTTCCTCGTCGTCGTTTTCTTTGGGTGTGTCCACCATGTATACATCATATGATGAAGTGGGTGTCCAGTGCCCTGTAGGCAGTGGTTCCTGTTCGTCTCCTGCATCGTCGTCCATGCTGTCAATGTCTTTGGAGTCGAAGTCGAGCATGTCGGTCAAATCATCGACAGTGGCTACTAAGTCGGTGGTGGGTGGGCGGCGAATTTCTTTGTCATCCGCATCCCAATCCGGCCGGACATAGTTCGGCCAGGACTTTCCTGACAAGGAGAGAGACCTTAATGAGTTCAGTACATCGCCGAAGGGCGAGTGCTGAAAGATATCCGCGGAGGTGAACTCCATGATCGGCGCCCAGTCAGATTCAATAGGAACGGGCGCAGGCGGTTCGGAGTCCATGGCCGGGGAAGAATCCAGCAGTTTGGCATCACAGCTCTCGTGAAGGGTAAGGTCGGTATTTGGCTCGATCGCCGCTAAGAATGCAGCCTCCGTGGAGGGGTCTATCCACCCGTCCATGGATGGCACAATTGGCTCCGAATTGAGGGTCGGAGCGGTTGCCGGTGTGATCTCCTAAACACTATCTGGTGGCAGAGCTAAATCATGCTCATCTTGACCGTGCGGCGCACTCGGCAGGGGCTCGAATCCATCGAAGATCAAGTCTCCGCGGATGTCGGACGTGTAGTTTAAGCTTCCAAACCTGACCTGGTGGCCAGGGGCGTAACTCTCGATCTGCTCCAGATGGCCAAGCGAGTTGGCCCGCAGTGCGAAGCTGCCGAAAACAAAAATCTGTCCGAGGAGAAAAGTCTCACCCTGGACTGCATCGCTATCGATGATCGAAGGAGCCATCAAGCCTAACAATGACGACACAGAGGAACTCTCAATGAAAGCACCAATGTCGGTGTCAAAACCGGCAGATCTCGGGTAGGGGGTCCCGAACTGTGCGTCTAGGCGGATGGTGACAGGAGACGGGGGACACGATGTTTTTACCCAGGTTCGGGCCCTCTTGATGGAGGTAAAACCCTACTCCTGCTTGATTGATCTTGATGATATGAGTATTACAAGAGTTGATCTACCACGAGATCGTAGAGGCTAAACCCTAGAAGCTAGCCTATGGTATGATTGTTCTTGGTCCTACGGACTAAACCCTCCGGTTTATATAGACACCGGAGGGGGCTAGGGTTACACAAAGTTGATTACAAGGAAGGAGATCTACATATCCGTATTGCCAAGCTTGCCTTCCACACCAAGGAGAGTCCCATCCGGACACGGGACGAAGTCTTCAATCTTGTATCTTCATAGTCCAACAATCCGGCCAAAGGATATAGTCCGGCTGTCCGGATACCCCCTAATCCAGGACTCCCTCAAGTTGCCTCCTACGGTGGTGGCTTGTCCTATTTATAGAGGCCCGGGTCCTCTTCCCAAATATCAGGCGGGAAGGGATCCCACAACGGCCAATTTGAAGGGGGGCAGCTAATACAAGCTATCCTGAAAAAGGATGGTCTTCGCCTGCCAAAGGCTCTGGTGGTGACGCCGTCGTGGGCTCCGTGATGACCTCCGTCCTGCCGTCCTGCTGGTCTTGGTCTCGTTGCACCGATATGGAAACCTTTGCCTGATGCCTCGGGACCCCTCGACTACGCCTGCTCCTTTAGCACCAAAGAGGAAACGAGTACTCTGCGCCCGCCTGGCCTTGGTCGTCATGGCTCACGTCACGGGAACCTCACGAGGTGCCCCTTGCCTTGATCTCTCTGCTCCACGCGAGCCAGCCTAGTGAGGCCGCCCCTGAGGAGGTCTTGCGTTGTCCGCCTCGCGAGGCTCGGCCCCTCGTGAGGGTCTTGAGCGTTTGCTGGTGAAGATGGGCCGTACAGGGCCGCTGGTGGAGCCACGCTGCAGGCCACAGGCACGCAAGTCTGGGGACCCCCGTTCCCAGAACGCCGACAGTAGCCCCCGGGCCCAAGGCGCACTCGGACTTGGCCTCGAGGCGAAGCCAAGGGGCAAGTGCGAAGCGCCGCAGGCCCCAACCGCCTGCGGCCTTGATTCATGCGTGGCGACTGACGGGACTTGGGCGTCCCCGCTTCCCCATGCAGCCTTGATATCCGCCTAGCTAGGCGGCCACCACGACCTGCACAGTTGCTCCTTCGTTGCTGGCGACGCACTCCGGAAGAGGAAGGGATCTCCAAGCTGCGGCGGTGATGCCTTCCGGCCATTGAAACAGAGGAAGTATATCGCCATAGACGAGTGAGTACCTTATCTTTGTAGTTTCTCGAGTGCTACTTCCCCTCGTGAGCATGATTCCTCATGGTCCCTTCTGCTAAGGCGGCGAAATCTCCCGAGAAGCAGCCTTCTCCTACCTCGAGTCCTCTGCTGATCCTGAGCACCTCTAGCCAGCCTGCCACACTCAGTGCAAGGTTGGTCGGAGAGGTGCATGCGCCGGCCTGGCATCTTGACCCCGCGTTCTTGCCATTCCCCCTTTGCGGTCCTGCTTGGGGTGCTGAAGGTGTGCCAAGGGCTCCTCCTCTGGTTATTGACTGCGGCTGGGTGACCTCGGCCCTGGCGTCTTCTTCACGCAACGAACCTCCGCCCTTCCGGGCCTCTGTTGACACTCGAAGGACGACTGGAAAGGGGACGGCCTCCAGCCCCCTGCCGGGGGGAGGCGTGCCTCTTCGGATTTCTTCAGCGACTTCCGGCGCGGAGGACGGGCCTGGTCGTTCGCTCGAGCAGGCACGCAAGAGGGGCGCTGTCCGTCATGAGCTTTTTCGGGAGACGATGGGTGCGCTGAGTCGTCTTGGGGAGGAGCTTGTAGATGTTGACGCCGCCTTGAGACCGAGGGCCTTCGGCTGGTGGACGAGTGGCATCAACTGAAGGTGGCCATCAACCTCGGGTGCCTCCAGCACGAGCATGCCAACGCAAAGGCCGAAGCATCCCACGCAACCTCGCGCGAGGACAGCGCCCGAGCCTTGGAGGAGGCCAGGGAGGCAGATCACCGCCGCGAGGTTGCCGAAAAGCGCTGGCAGGAGCTCCAGGCCCTGAATGCCTCCCTGGAGCAGCAAGTGGAAGCATGTAGGGCTGCCTTGGCATAGATGAAGGGGGCGCCGTCCGACGAGGAGGAGATCTTGAGGCGCGAGGAAGCGCTGATGCTGGAGGCCACGGAGCGCAGCCTCGAGCTTGAGCGATTGGAGACGAGGGAGCGTCAAGTTGCCCAAGCGGGAGATGCTACCAGCGCGCGCGAGGCGAGGACCCAGGAAGAAGTTGATCGCAGGGTAACCGAGGCTCGCGCTGATCTTGCCAATGTGTACGAACTGAAGCTGAAGTTCACGGAAGCTAAAGCTGAGGGCAGGACCGCCGCCCTCAGGTTGAGGTTGGCTGGGGCGGAGCAGCGCGAGAAGGCCGCCGCGGCTGCCTTGATGTTCGTGCAGGCCGAGTTGGCCTCCTCCCAAGCTGAGCTGCTCCCGCTTCAGCAGCGGGTTACCGTTGCCAAGTCCATCGCGCAGTAGAGCAGGGAGGAGGAGATCCGCCGACAAACGTTGCAGCGCGAGCATGCCCCATGCTCCGGGACCTTAGGACGAGGGCCAACCTGGCGCTCGGTGCCATCTGCGACGAGCACGCCCCTCATCCCCACACCGAGGACTATGTCGGCCATCTTCGCTTCTTCACAGATGTCGTGACGCGCCTGGAGGACTGGGCCGAGAGGGCTCACGAGCTTGTCGAGGAAAAGAGCCGGGGCCTCCTTGGACGCGCCTTCTCCCGCGTCTTTAGCCATCTTCAGAATGTCGATCCCAACTTTGACTTCAACGCTGCCATCGCCCCTGTGCCCGGAGTTATCCGGGACAACCTGGCACACTGGGTGGATGATAACATGGATGCTCTAGCCAGAGCCTTCGCTACCGAAGACGACAAGGCCGTGGTCGTGGCGGACGAAGGTGGTGTGGTTGATGATGGTGAAGACGACTCTAGCAAAAGCGCCGGCAGCGCGCATGAGAGCGAGTCGGATGACGTTGCGAGCGACATGTCCGACTAAGCTCGCACCCCTCTGTTTTCACCCTGCACGCAAAGACTTGGAGATGGCCCCGTGGGGTGTGAGAGTGTTTTGATGGGGAGATCCCCCTATGTGTATAAATTGGTGTTCTTCTCTTCTCTTCCCGTCTTAAAGCCGAACTTGGGACGTGCTTCCGCGAGTTGGCGGGCTCCTGAGCAGGGTCGCCACCGCGACTCATCCTGACCTACCTGGTCTTGTGTTGGTTGCAGGGCAGTTGGCACGCCCTTCTCCTGAGATAAACCGCTAGGGGTCCGCGGCCCTGAGCCTCCTGAGCAGCATGCGGCCCTACTGCGGGGAGCTTGGCCAGGGGCGTCCTGCTGACCGCGGCAGGATGCGTACGCAGCAATTTTGCGGCGCATACGCTCTTGCCCCAAGGGGGGTCCTGCCGAGGTGGAGTAGAACTGCCTGGTGGGATCGACCGTCCAGCCCCCGAGCCGGAGGGCCTGAGGCGCAAGCCTTAAAAACGAGGTGCATGACCAGAAAGTGATAGAACCAGCAGAAATCAAAGGAAAACTCCCCCCACTATTTGCAACGAGAAAGACTTCAAATTCAAGCCGAAAGGGTGACAAACCAGTTTACAAAGAAAATGGGAGAGGAAAGCAAATAGCCGCGTCCGGCGCCTAGCTAGTCTTCTTGTCTTCCACCAGCGCGGAGCTAAGTGCTACCACTGGGACGTGGGAGGGAGCCCGCGAGGCCCAAGGGCGGCACTCGAAGACTCCGGGGCGTGTACAACCCCACTCATTATTACGTGAGAGTTTCACGAGTGGAGACCTTCACAGGTGTGAGCCTTACTTCATATTGCCTGAAGAGGGGCCCGCCTTGCGCCACCCCCGACCACTATTGGGGCGTTCGGAAACCAGGACGAGACCAAGGGGCAAGGGGGACACCAGCGGTGCCCCCGGTGACCATGGGCCCTCTGCCGGGGGGAAGGGCTCGCCGGCGCTCCGCTGGTAGAGGACCTACCTCCGTCCGGCGCCTTGCTCTACACGGCATGCGGGAGGCCGTGGCTCCAAGCCCCCCATGCACAGCCCCCAGCGCTGTGCTCCGGTCGGGGACAGAACCGCCGCCCTTGGGTCCTCGACCACCGTCACGGCCTGGTCCACCTGCAACCCATGGTTAGTGCACGCCTGCTCCTGCGATACCTGATGTACGCCGTCATCGTCGCTGAAGGGATCGGCGGAGCCTTCAGGCGACTCGTGGAAAACTCCTGCTTCCAGCGTTCCGCTGTCCCATGCTGGCCCAAGGAGTGTATTAGGGCCCTCCCCGAGCTTGTACTCCAGGTTCACCATGCGGGGCACATAGGCATCGACGGCTGCCCCCCGGGGGCCACCGCCTGAGTGCAGCGCGTCTTGAGCTCCTGGCCGTGGCTCCAGGCCCTGGCGGCCGCTGGGTCGCACTCCAGCATGGCTTCATGGTAGGCCACCAGCGCTTGCCTCGGCCTGTGACAAAGTTGCTGCAGTAGGATAGGCGGCGCCGGTGCCCACACTGGTGTCTCAGAAAGTGCAACTATCCCTAGGTGGTTTTGGTAATTCATAACAACATATAGCTCATTGAGCTAATGCTATTCCAAGATGATTATTTCAGGAAAGCACAATGATTGGCATGGCATGGATGTGAAAGTGGAACCCTCAAAATGCTAAGGACAAAGGATTGGCTCAAGCTCAAAAGCTCAAGACTCCTCATTTTATATTTTAGTGATCCAAGATCACATTGAGTCTTTAGGAAAAGCCAATACTATTAAGGAGGGATGAGGTGTTGCTTAATGAGCCTCTTGCTTCATGTGCTTAGTGATATGCTCCAAAACCCTCAAGTACTTTCCCATATCCACATATGACCTAAACCCTAAGCCAAAATCGGTCCTACCGATTCTTCCTATCCGGCGCCACCGAGTTTTACTTGTCATTAGCCACTGCCAAACCCTAGCAATTCGGTCCTACCGATAGGGATCTCGGTCTCACCGAGATGGGGTTGCAAACTCTCTGTTTCCCTTTTGTAACTTTTCGGTCCCACCGAAAGAGCGAATTGTCCCACCGAGATTGCAATGTAAACTCAGTGTTTCCCCTTTGTAACTTTTCGGTCTCACCGAGTTCCACTCGGTCTCACCGAAAGAGCAAATCGGTCCCACCGAGTTTGCCTGACCAACTCTCTGGTTAGCTAATTACCAAATTCGGTCTCACCGAGTTTGTGTAATCGGTCTCACCGAGATTACGTTATGCCCAAACCCTAACCATATCGGTCCTACCGAGTTGCATGTCAGTCCCACCAAAAATCACAAACGGTCACTAGGTTTACATTTTCGCTCCGACCGAGCGTATTGATTCAGTCCCACCGAGATTGGAAAACTGTGTAACGGTTGGATCTTGTGTGGAGGCTATATATACCCCTCCACCTTCTTCTCATTCGATGAGAGAGCCATCAGAACACACACACCATTCCAACTCATATGTTCTGAGAGAGAACCACCTACTCATGTGTTGAGACCAAGACATTCCATTCCTACCATATGAATCTTGATCTCTAGCCTTCCCAAGTTGCTTTCCACTCAAATCTTCTTTCCACCAAATCCAAATCCTATGAGAGAGAGTTGAGTGTTGGGGAGACTATCATTTGAAGCACAAGAGCAAGGAGTTCATTACCTACACACCATTTGTTACTTCTTGGAGAGTGGTGTCTCCTAGATTGGCTAGGTGTCACTTGGGAGCCTCCGACAAGATTGTGGAGTTGAACCAAGGAGTTTGTAAGGGCAAGGAGATCGCCTACTTCATGAAGATCTACCGCTAGTAAGGCAAGTCCTGTGTGGGCGATGGCCATGGTGGGATAGACAAGGTTGCTTCTTCGTGCACCCTTTGTGGGTGGTTGCTTCTTCGTGGACCCTTCGTGGGTGGAGCCCTGTGTGGACTCGCGCAACCGTTACCCTTGGGTGGAGCCCTGTGTGGACTCGCGCAACCGTTACCCTTCGTGGGTTGAAGTCTCCATCAACGTGGATGTAGGATAGCACCACCTATCCGAACCACGGGAAAAACATCCGTGTCTCCAATAGTGCTTGAATTCTCCAAACCCTTCCCTTTACATTCTTGCAAGTTGCATGCTTTACTTTCCGCTGCCTATATACTCTTTGCATGCTTGCTTGAATTATGTGATGACTGCTTGACTTGTCCTAAAATAGCTAAAATCTGCCAAGAACTAAAATTGGGAAAAGGTTAAGTTTTTATTTGGTCAAGTAGTCTAATCACCCCCCCCTTCTAGACATACTTTTGATCCTACAGTCTCCTGGCTCCTCCATTGCTCCGGGGGGTGCACGAGCTCGCCGGGCCCTTGCGCGTGCCTCAGCCACAACCTGAGGAGTGGACAAGGAGCAAAAGGGCGGCATGCCCCTGCAAGCACAGTCCATCAGTTCGGCAACGCGTTCTAGTAGTGAATCGCGGCCGCTCTCGGTCAGCCTGCACCGTAACAGCTCTCGTGCCATGATGAGCGTGGCCCGCACGTTTGCCTGCTCCCGCCGGGTGTGCGGTGATGTCACCGCTGCGTAGCTTGAGGCCCTCGCAGCGGCCCGCGTGCACCGCGGCTTGAGGGTGGAAGATGCCGGTCCGCTTCGCCCACACCCCGCGGTGTTCGGCAGTATGCGGGCCGCCTGGAGTGCGGAGTTGAGGTCTTCCTGGGCGGACGGTGCTGCCCTGACGGGCCAAGCTGCCCAGCTGTCAGCGTTGGTCCTCGGGTCGCCGGATATCGGAACCGCGGAGTGTTGGCGGGTCAGCTGATGGAAGAGAGGCTCCAGCGCACCCTACCTGGCGCGCCAAATGTCGGATCACGGGTTCCGGCAAAAAACCCTTAAGGTTCAAACTCTGGGGTGCGCGCGAAGATCTCTCTCCCCCTTGCTCACGATCTCACCGCAATCTCAAAGCTCGGCCCGCCGAACCCGAAGAACAAGGGACATAAGAGTTTATATTGGTTCGGGCCACCGATGTGGTGTAATACCCTACTCCAGTGTGGTGTGGTGGATTACCTTGTAGGATATGGATGAACAAGTACAAGGGAAGGACAGCCTCCTAAGGAGAGGTGTTCTTGAGCTCGATGAGCATGCGTGTGTGAGGATGGAATGGATCCGATCCCAGATGAGTTGCCTCCTACGGTGGTGGCTAGTCCTATTTATAGAGGCCCGGGTCCTCTTCCCAAATATCAGGCAGGAAGGGATCCCACAATGGCCAATTTGAAGGGGGATAACTAGTACAAGCTATCCTGACAAAAGATGGTCTTCGCCTGCTAAAGGCTCTGGTGGTGACGCCGCCGTGGGCTCTGCGATGACCTCCGTCCTGCCGTCCTGCTGGTCTTGGTCTCGTTGCATCGATATGGAAACCTTTGCCTGATGCCTCGGGACTCCTCGCCTGCGCCTGCTCCTTTAGCACCAAAGAGGAAATGAGTACTATGCGCCCGCTAGCACCCGCCTGGCCTTGGTCGTCATGGCTCACGTCACGGGAATCTCACGAGGTGCCCCTTGCCTTGATCTCTCTGCTGCTCGCGAGCCAGCCTAGTGAGGCCACCCCTGAGGAGGTCTTGCGTCATCCGCCTCGCGAGGCTTGGCCCCTCGCGAGGGTCTTGAGTGTTTGCTGGTGAAGATGGGCCGTACAGGGCCGCTGATGGAGCCACGCCGCAGGCCGCAGGCAGGCAAGTCTGGGGACCCCCATTCCCAGAACGCCGACATGTATAAGAATATGTATACATAAAATACTAACCATGTTTAAAACGCGCCCTATTAAGAAAGTAGCATTAGGATGTTGACAATCCACTGATGCATCAGTTATCCGCATAAATGATTTCTGCCTCATCATCAACCCACTTGATCAAAAACTGGTGCATAGTAGATGACACGCATTGGTTGCATGAACCCAATCACGGCCTAGTATGACGTTGTAGTTACCTTGCACCTCAGCGACAAAAAAAGCAATAGCCAAAGTTTTGCTCCTGACTGTAAGCTGATGGGGAATGTTGCATGAAAATCAAATTCCTACTAACACCCAAGATCTATCTAGAAGAAGCATAGCAATGAGAGGGGAGAGTGTGTCTACGTACCATCGTAGACCGTTAAGCGAAAGCTTATATAACACGGTTGATGTAGTCATACTCTTCGTGATCCAATCACGATCCAAACTGATCTAGCACCAAACGAACGACACCTCCGAGTTTAGCACACGTGCGGCTTGGTGACATCTCCTCCTACTTGATCCAGCAAGAGAAGGGAAGAAGTAGATGGGATCTCAACCAACACAATGACGTGGTGGAGATGGTGGTGGTGGAGCAATGGCAGCACTTCGCTAAGTGAAAACCGTGGACTAGAACTATGCTGGGAGGGAGAGACGGGGCAGTAGCCAATGCCAATGTGTTGGGGTGCCTTGCTGCGCCCCCTCCCCTATACTTATAGGTGTGGGAGGGCTGGGAGTCTAGCCCTACTCCTAGTAGGACTGGCGCCAAGGGGGAGGAGTCCTACTCCTAGTAGGAGTTGGACTCCTAGTCCCTTTCCACATGTCTTAGCCACATGGGACTCTTAGGGGTTGGTGCGCCTGGCCCATGAAGGCCAAGGAGCCCCTTTCAGCCCATGCTGGCATGTGGGACTTGGTGGACCCACTTGTGGACTTCTGGACCCCTCCAGAACCTTCTCAAAGCTTCCCGGTAAAACACCGAAAAACTACACCTTTTTCCAGAATCCCGAAAATGACTTTCCATATATAAATCTTTACCTCTTGACATTTCCAAGACTCCTCGTGACGTCAGGGATCTCATCCGGGACTCCGTATAACTTTCAGTTACCAATCATCAAACATCCCAATACTACTGTAGCGTCAACGAACGTTAAGCGTGCGACCCTGCGGGTTCGGGAATCATGTAGTCATGACCGAGACACCTCTCTGGCCAATAACAAGTAGTGAGACCTGGATGCCCATATTGGTTCCTACATATTCCTCGAAGATCTTCATCGGTTGAACCACGGCGTTGAGGATTCGGGTAATCCCGTATGCAATTCCCTTTGTCCGGTGATATGTTACTTTCCCGAGATTCGATCGTTGGTATCTCCATACCTAGTTCAATCTCGTTACCGACAAGTCTCTTTACTCGTTCTGTAATACAAGATCTCGTGACTAACTCAAGGCGAGGTTGGTAGCCAAGGGCTATGTCCAGCGGCAAGGGATTGACTTTGAGGATGTGTTCGCGCCCGTGGCACGGATGGACTTGGTGCGTGTGTTGATCACCCTCGTCGCTCACCATGACTGGCAAATACACCAAATGGACATCAAGTCAGCATTCTTGAATGGTGACTTGCTCGAGGAGCTGTATGTGCAGCAGCCGCTGGGATACGTGAAGACAAGGTGTTGCGCCTCCGCAAGGCCATGCACGGTCTATGCTAAGCTCCAAGGGCGTGGAACACGAAGCTGGATGACAGTCTGAGCACACTCGGCTTCGAGCGTTGTCCGTCGGAGCATGCGGTGTACTGACAAGGCACAGGAAACTCACTGCTACTCGTTGGGGTGTATGTGGATGATCTCTTCATCACCGGCGTGAACACGGAGGAGATCGCAAGCTTCAAGCAGCAAATGACCAAGCTGTTTTGCATGAGTGACTTGGGAAAATTCAGCTTCTACCTTGGCATCGAAATCCACTGGGAGCGTGACCGGATCATGATCTGCCAGACGGCATATGCCAAGCGTCTGTTGGAGCGAGCTGGGCTGTCAGACTGCAACCCAGTCAACACACCAATACAGGCAAGATTGAAGCTGAGCAAGGACGGTGTCGGGGATGCCGTGGATGTCATGTACTACCAAAGCATCATCGGAGGTTTGCGGTATCTGACCCACACAAGGCCAGACGTAAGCTTCGCTGTAGGCTCTAAGGAGGTTCATGGAGGCCCCTGCTGCAAATCACTATGCGGCGGTGAAGAACCTGCTTTGTTACATAGCAGGGACACTGGAGCACGGATGTGCGTTCAAGCGCGGGAAGGGCGAGCTGAAGCTAACAGGGTACAGTGATTCAGATCATGTCAGGGACATCGTCGATCAGAAGAGCACGACAGGCACCATCTTCTTCCTCGATGAGAACCCTATAAGCTGGTAGTCGCAAAAGCAACGAGTGGTGGCCATCTCTTCATGTGAGGCTGAGTACATTGCAACCACCACAGCTGTGTGTCAAGGGATTTGGCTGGCATGGCTGCTCGACGAGATGCTGAACAAGGAGACAGTGCCGTCGAAGCTGTTCGTCGACAACAAATCAGCGATCTCTCTGTCGAAGAATCCCGTCTTCCATGACCGGAGCAAGCACATTGAAATCAGGTTCCACTTCATCCGGGAGTGCATGGAGGGAGGGAAGATCGACATCGACTACATTTGAACCAGTGATCAGCTCGCTGATGTTCTGAAAAAGGGACTTGGACATCTAGAGTTTCAAGAGCTGAGGAGGAGGATCGGCATGACTGGAGTTCTTAGGAAATAAATCAGCAACGACAAGATTAGGGGGTGATTTGTTGACAACTTAATCTAGTCATTGGTAGCAGTAGTTAATTTCTATTTTTCACTTAAATTCAGTTAGGCATGTGTCGCAGCTGTGCGTGTTGTGCATGTAGGGCTAGGACCCGGTCTTGGTGCTCGTGGTATGGCACGGGCGTGAGCCAGATCATGGCGCCGAGGTAGGATCTCTACTGGCCACCGTTTCTTCCTTGTACCAGAAAAAATAGCGAATGAGAAAGTCAGAAAAATTGCAAGATTTTACGCGACGCCAAACACCAGTGTTCATCTCTATCAGAGCGAGTGTTAGAGAGCGGATTCTGATAGCTGCTGCCTGCAACTCAGCTCAGGATGTACTTCACTGCCATTGTAGCACATCCGGCAGTTTTTTGGCAATTCTAGAGCTTTGGTTTCTCCTTCGCGGAGTGCAGCTACAAGCGGGCGTGAAGGATACTATTTTGTGGAAACACACGGCCTGTGGGAGGTGTTGGGGAATGTAGTAATTTCAAAAAAATTCCTACGCACACGCAAGATCATGGTGATGCATATCAACGAGAGGGGAGAGTGTTGTCTACGTACCCTCGTAGACCGAAGCGGAAGCGTTATATCAACGCAGTTGATGTAGTGGAACGTCTTCATGATCCGACCGATCCAAGCACCGAAAGCACGGAACCTCCGAGTTCTGCACACGTATGGCTCGGTGACGTCCTCGCCTTCTCGATCCAGCAAGAGGGGCGAAGTAGTAGATGAGTTCCGGCAGCACGACGGTGTGGTGACGGTGTTGGTGAAGAACAATCTTCGTAGGGCTTCGCCTAAGCACTATGAAAACTATGACGGAGGATAAACTAGAGGAGATGGGGTTGCCGGCACACGGCTTGGTGTTTCTTGATATGTCTTGGGTGCTAGCCCTACCCCTCTATTTATATGTTGAGCCTTGGGGTCGAAACTTGGAGTAAAAGCCTCCACAAAGTCAATTTCACCCGAAAGGCAAGAGTCCTTCTCGGACTCCAGGGCCAGACGCCAGGGTTCCCGGCGTCTGGACGCAGACGCCAGGGACCCTGGCGTCTGGCCCCTGGACTCCGCAAAACTTCCTTTTGCACTTTCCAAAAACCTCGTGAGCTTTCCCCTTTGTCCCAGATAAAGTGTTCTCGTGCCCAAACATTTCGGGAAACATCCGGAACCCCTTCCGGTGAATTCCAGAACCCTTCCGGAGATCAAACACTACTATCCACATATCAATCTTTACTTCCGGACCATTCCGGAGTTCCTCATCATATCTGTGATCTCATCCAAAACTCCGAACAACATTCGGTCACCAACATACATAACTCATAGTACTATATCGTCAATGAACGTTAAGCGTGCGGACCCTACGGGTTCGAGAACTATGTAGACATGACCGAGGCACCTCTCTTGTTAATAACCAATAGCGGGACCTGGATGCCCATATTGGCTACTACATATTCTACGAAGATCTTTATCGGTCAGACCGCATAACAACATACGTTGTTCCCTTTGTCATCGGTATGTTACTTGCCCGAAATTCGATCGTCGGTATCTCAATACCTAGTTCAATCTCGTTACCGGCAAGTCTCTTTTCTCGTTCCGTAATACATCATCCCACAACTAACTCATTAGTTGCAATGCTTGCAAGGCTTAGGTGATGTGCGTTACCGAGAGGGCCCAGAGATACCTCTCCGACAATCGGAGTGACAAATCCTAATCTCGAAATACGCCAACCCAACAAGTACCTTCGGAGACACCTGTAGAGCACCTTTATAATCACCCAGTTACGTTGGGACGTTTGGTAGCACATAAAGTGTTCCTCCGGTAAACGGAAGTTGCATAATCTCATAGTCATAGGAACATGTATAAGTCATGAAGAAAGCAATAGCAACATACTAAACGATCGGGTGCTAAGCTAACGGAATGGGTCATATCAATCATATCATTCTCCTAATGATGTGATCCCATTAATCAAATGACAACTCATGTCTATGGCTAGGAAACTTAACCATCTATGATCAATGAGCTACTCAAGTAGAGGCATACTAGTGACACTCTATTTGTCTATGTATTCACACATGTATTATGTTTCCGGTTAATACAATTCTAGCATGAATAATAAACATTTATCATGATATAAGGAAATAAATAATAACTTTATTATTGCCTCTAGGGCATATTTCCTTCAGTCTCCCACTTGCACTAGATTCAAAAATCTAGATTACACAGTAATGATTCTAACACCCATGGAGCCTTGGTGTTGATCATGTTTTGCTCATGGAAGAGGCTTAGTCAACGGGTCTGCAACATTCAGATCCGTATGTATCTTGCAAATTTCTATGTCTCCCACCTAGACTAGATCCAGGATGGAATTGAAGCGTCTCTTGATGTGCTTGGTTCTCTTGTGAAATCTGGATTCCTTCGCTAAGGCAATTGCTCCAGTATTGTCACAAAAGATTTTCATTGGACCCGATGCAGTAGGTATGACACCTAGATCGGATATGAACTCCTTCATCCAGACTCCTTCATTTGCTGCTTCCGAAGCAGCTATGTACTCCGCTTCACATGTAGATCCCACCACGACGCTTTGTTTAGAACTGCACCAACTAACAGCTCCACCGTTTAATGTAAACACGTATCTAGTATGCGATTTAGAATCGTCCGGATTAGTGTCAAAGCTTGCATCAACGTAACCGTTTACGATGAGCACTTTGTCACCTCCATATACGAGAAACATATCCTTAGTCCTTTTCAGGTACTTCAGGATGTTCTTGACCGCTGTCCAGTGATCCACTCCTGGATTACTTTGGTACCTCCCTGCTAAACTTATAGCAAGGCACACATCAGGTCTGGTACACAGCATTGCATACATGATAGAGCCTATGGCTGAAGCATAGGGAACATCTTTCATTTTCTCTCTATCTTCTGCAGTGGTCAGGAATTGAGTCTTACTCAACTTCACAACTTGTAACACAGGCAAGAACCCTTTCTTTGCTTGATCCATTTTGAACTTCTTCAAAACTTTGTCAAGGTATGTGCTTTGTGAAAGTCCAATTAAGCGTCTTGATCTATCTCTATAGATCTTAATGCCCAATATGTAAGCAGCTTCACCGAGGTCTTTCATTGAAAAACTTTTATTCAAGTATCCCTTTATGCTATCCAGAAATTCTATATCATTTTCGATTAGTAATATGTCATCCACATATAATATCAGAAATGCTACAGAGCTCCCACTCACTTTCTTGTAAATACAGGCTTCTCCAAAAGTCTGTACAAAACCAAATGCTTTGATCACACTATCAAAGCGTTTATTCCAACTCCAAGAGGCTTGCACCAATCCATAAATGGATCGCTGGAGCTTGCACACTTTTTTAGCTCCCTTTGGATCGACAAAACCTTTCGGTTGCATCATATTCAACTCTTCTTCCAGAAATCCATTCAAGAATGCAGTTTTGACATCCATCTGCCAAATTTCATAATCATAAAATGCGGCAATCGCTAACATGATTCGGACAGACTTAAGCATCGCTACGGGTGAGAAGGTCTCATCGTAGTCAATCCCTTGAACTTGTCGAAAACCTTTCGCAACAAGTCGAGCTTTGTAGACAGTAACATTACCGTCAGCGTCAGTCTTCTTCTTGAAGATCCATTTATTCTCAATTGCTTGCCGATCATCGGGCAAGTCAACCAAAGTCCACACTTTGTTCTCATACATGGATCCCATCTCAGATTTCATGGCTTCAAGCCATTTTGCGGAATCTGGGCTCACCATCACTTCTTCATAGTTCGTAGGTTCATCATGATCTAGTAGCATGACTTCCAGAACAGGATTAGCGTACCACTCTGGTGCGGATCTTACTCCGTTTGATCTACGAGGTTCAGTAGTAACTTGATCTGAAGTTCCATGATCATCATCATTAACTTCCTCACAAATTGGTGTAGGTGTCACAGAAACCGGTTTCTGTGATGTACTACTTTCCAATAAGGGAGCAGGTACAGTTATCTCATCAAGTTCTACTTTCCTCCCACTCACTTCTTTCGAGAGAAACTCCTTCTCTAGAAAGGATCCATTCTTAGCAACGAATGTCTTACCTTCGGATCTGTGATAGAAGGTGTACCCAACAGTCTCCTTTGGGTATCCTATGAAGACACATTTCTCCAATTTGGGTTCTAGCTTATCAGGTTGAAGCTTTTCACATAAGCATCGCAGCCCCAAACTTTAAGAAACAACAACTTTGGTTTCTTGCCAAACCACAGTTCATAAGGCGTCGTCTCAACGGATTTTGATGGTGCCCTATTTAACGTGAATGCGGCCGTCTCTAAAGCATAACCCCAAAATGATAGCGGTAAATCTGTAAGAGACATCATAGATCGCACCATATCAAGTAAAGTACGATTACAACGTTCAGACACACCATTACGCTGTGGTGTTCCAGGTGGCGTGAGTTGCAAAACTATTCCGCATTGTTTCAAATGTAGACCAACCTCGTAACTCAAATATTCTCCTCCACGATCAGATCGTGGAAACTTTATTTTCTTGTTACGATGATTTTCAACTTCACTCTGAAATTCTTTGAACTTTTCAAATGTTTCAGACTTATGTTTCATTAAGTAGATATATCCATATCTGCTTAAATCATCTGTGAAGGTGAGAAAATAACGATATCTGCCACGAGCCTCAACATTCATTGGACCACATACATCTGTATGTATGATTTCCAACAAATTTGTTGCTCTCTCCATAGTACCGGAGAACGGTGTTTTAGTCATCTTGCCCATGAGGCACGGTTCGCAAGTACCAAGTGATTCATAATCAAGTGGTTCCAAAAGTCCATCAGTATGGAGTTTCTTCATGCGCTTTACACCGATATGACCTAAACGGCAGTGCCACAAATAAGTTGCACTATCATTATCAACTATGCATCTTTTCGCTTCAACATTATGAATATGTGTATCACTACTATCGAGATTCATTAAAAATAGACCACTCTTCAAGGGTGCATGACCATAAAAGATATTACTCATATAAATAGAACAACCATTATTCTCTGATTTAAATGAATAACCGTCTCGCATCAAACAAGATCCAGATATAATGTTCATGCTCAACGCTGGCACCAAATAACAATTATTTAGGTCTAATACTAATCCCGAAGGTAGATGTAGAGGTAGCGTGCCGACCGCGATCACATCGACTTTGGAACCATTTCCCACACGCATCGTCACCTCGTCCTTTGCCAGTGTTCGCTTAATCCGTAGTCCTTGTTTCGAGTTGCAAATATTAGCAACAGAACCAGTATCAAATACCCAGGTGCTACTGCGAGCTCTAGTAAGGTATACATCAATAACATGTATATCACATATACCTTTGTTCACCTTGCCATCGTTCTTATCCGCCAAATACTTGGGGCAGTTCCGCTTCTAGTGACCAGTCTGCTTGCAGTAGAAGCACTCAGTTTCAGGCTTAGGTCCATACTTGGGTTTCTTCTCCTGAGCAGCAACTTGCTTGCTGTTCTTCTTGAAGTTCCCCTTCTTCTTCCCTTTGCCCTTTTTCTTGAAACTAGTGGTCTTGTTGACCATCAACACTTGATGTTCCTTCTTGATTTCTACCTCCGCAGCCTTTAGCATTGCGAAGAGCTCGGGAATTGTCTTATCCATCCCTTGCATATTATAGTTCATCACGAAGCTCTTGTAGCTTGGTGGAAGTGATTGGAGAATTCTGTCAATGACGCTATCATCCAGAAGATTAACTCCCAGTTGAATCAAGTGATTACAATACCCAGACATCTTGAGTATATGCTCACTGACAGAACTATTCTCCTCCATCTTGCAGCTATAGAATTTATTGGAGACTTCATATCTCTTAATCCGGGCATTCTGCTGGAATATTAACTTCAACTCCTGGAACATTTCATATGCCCCATGACGTTCAAAACGTCGTTGAAGTCCCGGTTCTAAGCCGTAAAGCATGGCACATTGAACTATCAAGTAGTCATCAGCTTTGCTCTGCCAGACGTTCTTAACGTCGTCAGTTGCATCAGCAGCAGGCCAGGCACCCAGCGGTGCTTCCAGGACGTAACTTTTCTGTGTAGCAATGAGGATAATCCTCAAGTTACGGACCCAGTCCGTGTAATTGCTACCATCATCTTTCAACTTTGCTTTCTCAAGGAATGCATTAAAATTCAACGGAACAACAGCATGGGCCATCTATCTACAATCAACATAAACAAGCAAGATACTATCCGGGACTAAGTTCATGATAAATTTAAGTTCAACTAATCATATTACTTAAGAACTCCCACTTAGATAGACATCCCTCTAATCTTCTAAGTGATCACGTGATCCAAATCAACTAAACCATAACCGATCATCACGTGAAATGGAGTAGTTTTCAATGGTGAACATCACTATGTTGATCATATCTATTATATGATTCACGCTCGACCTTTCGGTCTTAGTGTTCCGAGGCCATATCTGCATATGCTAGGCTCATCAAGTTTAACCTGAGTATTCCGCGTGTGCAAAAACTGGCTTGCACCCGTTGTAGATGGACGTAGAGCTTATCACACCCGATCATCACGTGGTGTGCGGGCACGACGAACTTTGGCAACGGTGCATACTCAGGGAGAACACTTTCATCTTGAAATTTAGTGAGAGATCATCTTATAGTGCTACCGTCAATCAAAGCAAGATAAGATGCATAAAAGATAAATATCACATGCAATCAATATAAGTGATATGATATGGCCATCATCATCTTGTGCTTGTGATCTCCATCTCCGAAGCACCGTCATGATCACCATCGTCATCGGCGCGATGCCTTGATCTCCATCGTAGCATCGTTGTCGTCTCGCCAATCTTATGCTTCTACGACTATCGCTACCGCTTAGTGATAAAGTAAAGCATTACAGGGCGATTGCATTGCATACAATAAAGCGACAACCATATGGCTCCTGCCAGTTGCCGATAACTCGGTTACAAAACATGATCATCTCATACAATAAAATTTAGCATCATGCCTTGACCATATCACATCACAACATCCCTGCAAAAACAAGTTAGACGTCCTCTACTTTGTTGTTGCAAGTTTTACGTGGCTGCTACGGGCTTTAAGCAAGAACCAATCTTACCTACGCATCAAAACCACAACGATAGTTTGTCAAGTTGATGCCGTTTTAACCTTCGCAAGGACTGGGCGTAGCCACACTCGGTTCAACTAAAGTTGGAGAAACTGACACCCGCCAGCCACCTGTGTGCAAAGCACGACGGTAGAACCAGTCTCGCGTAAGCGTACGCGTAATGTCGGTCCGGGCCGCTTCATCCAACAATACCGCCGAACCAAAGTATGACATGCTGGTAGGCAGTATGACTTATATCGCCCACAACTCACTTGTGTTCTACTCGTGCATATAACATCAAACCATAAAACCTAGGCTCTGATACCACTGTTGGGGAACGTAGTAATTTCAAAAAAATTCCTACGCACACGCAAGATCATGGTGATGCATAGCAACGAGAGGGGAGAGTGTTGTCTATGTACCCTCGTAGACCGAAGCGGAAGCGTTATATCAACGCGGTTGATGTAGTCGAACGTCTTCACGATCCGACCGATCCAAGCATCGAAAGCACGACACCTCCGAGTTCTGCACACGTACGGCTCGGTGACGTCCTCGCCTTCTTGATCCAGCAAGAGGGGCGAAGTAGTAGATGAGTTCCGGCAGCACGACAGTGTGGTGATGGTGTTGGTGAAGAACAATCTTCGCAGGGCTTCGCCTAAGCACTACGAAAACTATGACGGAGGATAAACTAGAGGAGACGGGGTTGCCGGCACACGGCTTGGTGTTTCTTGATGTGTCTTGGGTGCTAGCCCTACCCCTCTATTTATATGTTGAGCCTTGGGGTCGAAACTTGGAGTAAAAGCCTCCACAAAGTCGGTTTCACCCGAAAGGCAAGAGTCCTTCTCGGACTCCAGGGCCAGACGCCAGGGTTCCCGGCGTCTGGACCCAGACGCCAGGGACCCTGGCGTCTGGCCCCTAGACTCCACAAAACTTCCTTTTGCGCTTTCCAAAAACCTTGTGGGCTTTCCCCTTTGGCCCAGATAAAGTGTTCTCGTGCCCAAACATTTCGGGAAACATCCAGAACCCCTTCCGGTGAATTCCGGAACCCTTCCGGAGATCAAACACTACTATCCACATATCAATCTTTACTTCTGGACCATTCCGGAGTTCCTCGTCATATCTGTGATCTCATCCAAAACTCCGAACAACATTCGGTCACCAACATACATAACTCATAGTACTATATCATCAACGAACGTTAAGCGTGCGGACCCTACGGGTTCGAGAACTATGTAGACATGACCGAGGCACCTCTCTTGTCAATAACCAATAGCGGGACCTGGATGCCCATATTCGCTCCTACATATTCTACGAAGATCTTTATCGGTCAGACCGCATAACAACATACGTTGTTCCCTTTGTCATCAGTATGTTACTTGCCCGAGATTCGATCGTCGGTATCTCAATACCTAGTTGAATCTCGTTACCTGTAAGTCTCTTTTCTCGTTCCGTAATACATCATCCCGCAACTAACTCATTAGTTGCAATGCTTGCAAGGCTTAGGTGATGTGCATTACCGAGAGGGCCCAGAGATACCTCTCCGACAATCAGAGTGACAAATCGTAATCTCGAAATACGCCAACCCAACAAGTACCTTCGGAGACACCTGTAGAGCACCTTTATAATCACCCAGTTACGTTGTGATGTTTGGTAGCACACAAAGTGTTCCTCCGGTAAACGGGAGTTGCATAATCTCATAGTCATAGGAACATGTATAAGTCATGAATAAAGCAATAGCAACATACTAAACAATCGGGTGCTAAGCTAACGGAATGGGTCATGTCAATCACATCATTCTCCTAATGATGTGATCCCATTAATCAAATGACAACTCATGTCTATGGCTAGGAAACTTAACCATCTTTGATCAATGAGCTAGTCAAGTAGAGGCATACTAGTGACACTCTGTTTGTCTATGTATTCACACATGTATTATGTTTCCGGTTAATACAATTCTAGCATGAATAATAAACATTTATCATGATATAAGGAAATAAATAGTAACTTTATTATTGCCTCTAGGGCATATTTCCTTCAGGAGGTACTCTGCGTCTTTGGCTTATAACGTGCACTACTTGACCATCACCCGTTCTGCCATGTACAAGGTTGTCTGGAGATTCTGCGCCCCCCCCCCCCCGAAAGTCAATTTTCTTGCATGGCTTGCCATCCAAGACAGGTTATGGACATCCATTTGCTTGGCCAAGCGAGGGTGGCCAAACAGTGGTCCGTGCACCCTCTGTAGGCGTGAACAAGGACGGTCGAGCACATTTTCTTCCAATGTAGATACACTTTGAGAGTTTGGGAGATGGTTAGAGTTTGCCTTCAACTCATTGATTTGGATACTTCTGGTTGGGCGACTTACACGAGCATCCATGATTGATGGTGTGAATCGGCTTCCGCCCATAGTGCACACAAGAAAGTGATGCCTTCTATCTTTATGCTCGTTTCGAAAGCAATTTGGAATGAGAGGAACGCACGGGTTTTTCGAGGCCGCTCCGCTCCAACGTTTAGCACTCTCCAACCAATCAAGCACGAGGCGAAGCTATGGATCCTAGCAGGGGCGAAACATTTGGGTCTTCTGATGCCGGGAGAGTAACGGCTTGTATTTTTCTTTTCGGCCTTTGGCCGGTGCCTGGATACCTTGTTAAACCTCCTTCTTATTTAATGAATGGGGCGCATCTGGCAGTAATGACGACCATGCTTAGCTATTTGAATTTTTCTTGCAAACAACAATTTGCAGTTTGCTTAGGTCACGGACATCTCCTGGACCATCTCATATATTGTCTGTGTACGAAACCTGCTTCTCCTCTTTTTTTACTAGGAACGTTTCCCTTTTCTGATCAAGAAATTGTTTGGCTTTCAACTCCATGGTACTGTAATAAACTGATGCTGACGATGCTTCATTTTACATGTAGACATATTTCAGCTGTATTGGGCTTGTATGCTTGCATGCACCAGTTTGATGCGCACTGCATGGATTTGAATAATCCCCATCGGGAAGGGATTAAGTGAATTAACCAAAATGATAGGAATTAGAAGGGATCACGATTGACTAGAGGATTGCCCGGTGGCATATGACTTGTATAAATTGGGCCGATGGCTTAGGCCAACTCCAAGGCACGACCCCAAATGGCTCGTCCGTGTCTGTTTGGGGGTAAATGGACAAAGCAGGACCTCCAACACGCGACCGTAAACGGACCATCGTTCGTTTTCTGTCCGCTTCTCACCCACTCCTGGCCCAAGATTGAGACGATTTTGCGGCAGAACGGACAGCACGCGCATGGGCGTGACGCGTGCCCTTGTCCTCTTGGCCCGCCCGTCGGTGGCACAGGCGGCCACTTTCCCTCCCTTTCCTCCAAAACGCTCCCGGGCCTCGCCCTCCACTCTCCCGCGTCCTCGGCCTTCCCCCTCCCTCCATCCACCATGGCCGATGAGGTGAATCCCGGCAACCCACCACCGGCCGCCCACCCCGTGGCGAAGAAAACGAAGCCTGTGAAGAAGCTTCGGTCGGAGCTCACGTCGGCGGAGGCCGCCAAGCTCGACGCCGAATCAGCCAAGAGGAGGAACCGGCGAACTGTCACGACGGAGAAGAAGGCCGTCGTCGAGTACGCCGCCAAGTGTTCCCTGCGGCGTGCGTTGCAGCACCAGGCCGACCTTGACGACAAGGAGTCCACTGTCTCCAAGGCGCACACCCTCCTCATGTTGGGCATTGTTGGGTGCTCATCAAAGATTGCCCCAAGTTCAAGGACCAATACAATGCTCTTAAGAAGAATATAGGAGAGAAGGCGGCCATGGCTGATGAGGGAGACGTGCTCAAGAGGCCGAGGGGCAAGACAAGCTCAAAGGCCGACGAGAAGCATGATGTGTCTTCTATAGCCTTGCAAGGAAATTCAGAGAACATGATGAGCCAAAAGGAAGTGCGGGAGGAGAGCAGGTGCAAAGGGAAGGAGGAGCAAATGAAGATATACCTAGATCTTCAAACGAAGAATCTTGACATGGAGGAGGCCGTGAAGAAGAGGAAGCTCGACATAGAGGAGGCCGCTCAACTCAAGAAGCTAGAGATCGAGGCCACCAATGCCGGCACAAAAGCCAAGGAGATGGCACTAGTGTTGATGAGCGTCAACAAGAACAACATGTCACTAGAGAGGAAGGCTTAGTTCATGAACCGGCAGAAGGAGATGTTCGCCCGTGACGGCCTGAACTAGGTGAGACCTCGGCCACGCTGGCCGCGATGGCGGTCCTTTCTTAAGGCTGGCTGGTGTGTCGGCCGCTGGCTTTGTTGCCGGCGTGAAACATGTACTTTTTAAAGGCTGGCTGTGTTGCGGCATGAGACTATAGGCCGCTGGACTCCATCACCGGACTCCATCACCGGCGAGCGAATCAGCAGTTGGCCCGCGGCAATGGCGGTAAGCACTTCTCTTTGTTCGACATGCAAAACTTTTTCCCGTTCGATCCGACGATAGATTCGATCCATGGCGGAGGGGAATGGGGAATAGAGGTAGATAAGCATAGGGGTAGTTCATACTAGTTCATACCAGTTCATACGAGTTCATATATGAAGATCGGAATAGAGGTAGATGCAGATGCAGAAGGGGGATTGGGGGTACACAACGGACACCGGCTCACCGCGGCGGCCGTCACCGGCGTGCGGAGCGATGGGTCGAGCTGCTGGCCTTCATCTTCTCCTTCATCGCCGTGCGGGCCGGCGGGTCATCGTCGTCGTCCTCGGCAGAGTCGAGGTCGATCTGCCAGGTACGACGGCCTGGCTCCGGCGCCCTTGCTGGCATCTGCATCGCTTCTTCTTCCTCCTTAGGCTCCCCACTGATGACCGCCGGCGGCGCGATAGCCGTCTCCCAGTACACTGTGGCACGGCGGTCATTAGGAGCCCAGTAGTTCTTGTACTTGCACCACTTCTTCCTCTGTTTACCGTCGTCGGAGACGGCCTGATTCATGGCCCAGCGAATGATGTCAACTGCCATCGCGCCCTTCGCTGGGTCAGGAATCAACGTCTTCAGGTCTTCTGCAATGGCCTTCATGAACACTGCATTAGATTCCTTCTGCATGTCAGGCATGGAGCCGAAGTTCGAGCACACCTCCATGGTGTTCTCGAACTTGGTGCGGTCACCAGCCGACCACCCGAGGAAGAAGGCCCTCCAGCCAATACCCCAGGGGAAGGGGTTGGCTTTGGAGCTGGAGCTAGAGCTCATGGCGATGGGGAGGAGGAAGGTTGACAGTTAGAGAAGAGAGGGGGTGGGTAAGTAGTGGTGGGCAGGGTGAGTAAATATAGGGGCGATGGAGAGGAGGAGAAGAGTGACAGTCATGCCGTTTTAACTACATGCTCTTCAATAAGCCATGAAATCTGTGCTGTGCCTGACTCCATGAGTTGTGTGCAGATCGAGGAGAGCAATGAGATGGGCACGGAGGTGCTCCCGACCGTTGACAACAAGGGCAAGCAACCCCTTCACCTAATGCCCGACGAGGTTGTGCTGCCGCCCACCGCCGAGGAAGACCCGAAGACGCCTGAGGGTGGCGACGATGAGGGCATGGAGGAGCCCCCCCAGCAACAAGCGCCGCAACTACCCACTACCATCAGGAGGATGGCCCAACTCACTTCTGCAAGGTCATCCTTGCACCGAAGCTTGAGTGCATCCCCATGCCCCTGGACTTCACCAAGCACTTCGTCGCGGTGCCGACGGAGTTCAAGCTCAGGAACAACACCAGTTGCTCCTGGAAGGTGACGGTGAAGCTGATGAACGGCAGGGTGACCCTGGATCAGGGTTGGGCCACCTACGCAGCCGTTCATCAGATCAAGATCGGCTACATGTGAGGTTCAAGCTCCTCACTCCAGACACCCTCAAGGTCACCATATTCGACGACGATTGCATTGAGGTCGTCAACAAGTGCGGGAAGCACGACGAAGCCTTCGCCGCCAAGGAGTAGAGTTGGGGCCTCCCTAAGTACTATCGAGTCTGCTTTGAACTGTTTATGTTTATGGTTTATGCATAGAACTGTTATGAAGTGTGGTACTGCTTATCAGAAATATGCTCTTAAGTAGTTGATCCTCTTTTTATACTCTGCTCTGCTTATGATGTGTGCTACATGGTTGTGCCGAAGTGTGCTGGTAACATCACCAACTAGCCAAAGAGGTTACCACACACCAGACGTTGCATACAACCAAACACCATGCCTTGGGTTTGTCCACTAACATGCAGGCAACCGAACACCAGCAGTGTGGTTCTGCCCATGCAGGCAACCAAACAACATACAGATGATGCATTTGAGGCTGCATTTACATAGCCAGACTGAGTTGAGAAGGCTATGCAATGCACCTACTGTTGGCTACATCAACCAAACACGCTCCTAGAGAATCAGCTACAGTATTACAACCCCTTGGGCAAAAAACAATCTTAAAAAAGAAAAAGTTTAAACTAACAAAGATTTTAATCTCTCTGAAGACAATACCGATGGAAGAGCGGTACTGGTCTGTCCCTTTGATTGCATGCATAAGGAAAAGCCAACGGCAGCCGACCCAATTTTCGGCCGGCCACCATGCAACCATTAGATAGGGCGTTCCCCCGTTGGCGTCTCTGTCCCGGCCGCCATGTGTGCCCATTCGGCGAGGGATGACAAGCGTCCCGCCAGAAGCTCTCCATCATCGATTGGAGTAGCTGGAGAACTTGCAAGAAACGAAAATGGTCAGTTGCCTGACAAAGTCTCCCAGAATCTTTCCAAACGGTAAACAAACCATGCGAGTAGACCTCACGTAAAACATTTTTTTGTGTTCCAGTTGCACTCCTGCGCATGCAAGACCTAGCCGCAACTATGCATTAATCATCTACGGTGGACACTTAATCAGGATTATTAAAGACAAAAGCCAAAATCTCGATCAGCATTCACGAACAAACAGTATTTTTTTTCTTTTTTTGAAGAGCTACGATACAGGCCAGAACAAACAAAGGTAACACAAACACAAACACTGGAAAATGAACAGGAATGACGTAGAAGGACATCTAACAAAAATAATAAACCAACCGGAAATATATGACAACTCACACAGCCAGAAAAAGAAGCAACACATGTATGACCTGAAGCTACTTTCAACGAGATTCCACATTTACCAACCAACCATTATGCACTCATTGGAGCAACAAAAAAACTCGCAGATGGGGAGGGACTGGATTGCGACATACCCACAGGCTAGGTTATTACATACTCCGTAGTTCTATAATAACAAAATGGCTCCCAAACATCCACATTGCCCCTTCCCTCTCCTGACCTCCCAGACTTCCACATATGCCATTGCCTCAATCCTCTCGGTGTCCGCGTGGCCACCTCCCTGCGCCCCTGCCCCTGTTGTTCAAGTTCCTCAGCTGGTAGTACCCATCGTCGTTGTTGTAGTACCCGCCGCCACCACCACCACCCCGGCTATTCTGGTACCCGCCGCTGCCACCACCACCCCGGCTGTTCTGGTACCCGCCACCGCCACCACCACCCCGGCTGTTCTGGTACCCGCCGCCACCACCCCGGCTGTTCTGATACCAGCTGCTGCCACCACCATCCCGGCCATTCTGGTATCCGCCACCACAACCCCGGTCATTCTGGTATCCACCACCACCTCCACACCCATTTTCGTATCCGCTGCCCATGCCACAGCCACCACCACCACCTCCACGCCCATTCTCGTATCCACTGCCCATGCCACGGCCGCCGCCACCACCACCTCCACGCCCATTCTCGTATCTGCTGCCCATGCCACGGCCGCCTCCATGCCCGCTGCGGCCATTAGGGTAGGCCCCCCTCCAGCCACGATCACCACCTCGCTGGTTCTGACAAGATTGCCGAGGGTGCTGAAACTGTCGCTTTTTTGGCTCGGCATACATCTGATCTTGTTCTTTCACATCAAATTTCTCCTACTCTGCCTCAGCCACGCGATATTCCACACGAGGGTTCACCAGGGTTTTACCATCCTGAAGTTGGCATGTTAGTATCAGCCAGATATATATTATATACACAGAAAAACACTCCACAGGTCATCCAGTCATTACCACATTTTGCACATCGGCTGCATTAGACTGATGATCATTGTCGATTTCTGTGGCATGCGAGGAATCTTCCTCGTCCTCCTGTCAACAAGTAAACATACCAACAAGATCAATATAAGCTTTAATCATTTCTACTTTCAGAGGTCAACAAACAGACCCCTCAAAATGTCCCCAATTAAAACCGTGTAAATTTTAAATATAAACACTCATCTAATAATTACAAAATGTGTACCATTTTTCAGTCTATCATAGCTCAGCTTCTGGGTGTTAGAACAAACACAAAATGAATAACCAAGCCAACACGACTAAGCAACAGTAGAGACACTTCACAGTAACCAAAATAATAAATCTAGCAAGATATCTTGTTTTAATCTCATCTGCAGAAAACACTTCGTACATGGTAGTGCTTTAGGTGAACATTCATAGTCATGACTGATCACATATGCTAGTATCAGAAAATTAGTAGTGCTTTTGCTTTCTGGATATAGTGGTTGATTATTTGCATCCAGCACAATTAAAAAAGGCATCCCTGAAAAGAAAATACTATAGCTGGCAGCTTAGCCTCCTAGCAAAGTGCAACTGCTGTCCTGCTTGAGATATATTTACTTATTATACGACTGACCCTACAGAGGCAAGGAGTCCAGTCGAGAATACGGCTAACCAGGAGGAACCATATAGTCCTCTAGGAAATGTGACCCTCTCATCAAGAATAACAATTACATGTACCTGCATTTTCTTCTCTATATCAATCTACACCAACTACCAAGACACTAGCATGGGCATGGCTCACAGGGCAGCCACCAGCAAATAACGCCAAAAATCTTCAGTGAAGACCGAGGCAAAAGTTTCAGGAGTTCGGGTTATTCTAAAACTTGCATTAACACAATGCTCTCCGGGAAATCAAATCCTTTATGCATAAAAAACTGAAATGCCATCAGCGAAATATGTATGCACCATTACACACTAAGTGTCCAGACGACCGCTGTGAGTTGGATAAGGTCTCTCATCATATGGCACAAAATAAAAACAGTACTTGAATTCCCAGCAACCCAAAACAATGGGAAAACACCACAAAAGTTAAACGATAACCCAAGTTCATGATTGGCTGTTTGGAAAATGCAAGACAGCACAATTTATCCAGGAGAACTACTTAATTATTAATGCATCATTTCAAATGTGTACCCCACCTCAGTGATTTATCATAGGTATGTACTCCCTCCGTCCGGAAATACTTGTCATCAAAATGGATAAAAAGGGGTGTATCTAGAACTAAAATACATCTAGATACATCCCCTTTTATTCATCTTGATGACAAGTATTTCCGGACGGAGGGAGTATGTAGGTGCATTTTAATAGTACTCTACACCAAAGAACTGTGATATTACCAAAGGTGTAGTAAGGTGATGACAGTGCTGTCTAGCTTTTGTTCCAATAATCATAATACTAAAAGGTGGAGATGGACATTGTACAGTTTCTAAATATAATGTCTGAGGCAACATGCAGTAGGTGATGCTTGGACGATTTACAGTGAATATACCATGATTTTTAGTTTTAAAAGCATAAAGAACTGTACACGTACACACAGGTTTAAATCTAGGGAAATCAATGCAGAAGCAATGCCAGCATAAAATTGTTACTAAAAATATCACAATGCTGTTATAAAGAATGGAGAACTGTGAACGTGAACTCTTAGGTTAGAAATCCCATTTTGCAATTTAGGAAAATGACACTACCTTTAGTGTTAGCACACACAAAAGAGCAACACTATAACTTCTATACATATTTAAATTGCAAGTGATTTTATGATGAGCCCTAGAGGCTGGAGCTTTACCCATGTCATATTAATGCTGAGTAAATAATTACATACTATCTCAACAATCAAGCTTGCGCAACGAACTGCAAAACTGGCAAGAACAATAGGGCTATAGATTCTGCAACTAGCAGCATTGCAATGCGCCTAGGAGATTGCGGCTAAAAATAATAAGAATTCCTCAAATGGAAGTCAAAGAAGATCCCTCGGGACTTAACAAAGATTACGAATGATCTATAGTTATGAAAGAGAATCTGCAACTCAGAAAAGTAATCTAGCAATAATATCGAAGTACACAGCTAGGATGCCAACGAACATATATTACCAGACCCAAAGAATATACAACTATTAAGTTGTGTTATCAAAGTAATGTTGGTCACAAGTCCTAGACTTGTAATCATAAAGTAGATAAGCAACAAGAAGTAAGAATGACAGATAGGAGTAAAATGGTCCCCAGGTCCCAGGAGCATGTGCTCCTTCAGTGGATGGTAAATAAATAATTCTGAGTGTCTAAAATTCAGGTAAAATTACACATGCAAATGTTTGAACCATTCAGATTCCAGTAGGTTTTCTTGGAAAAACAAACACTTTTTTGCGCCTGAGCAAAAGAAACAAATCTGGGCTCTAAAATGTAATCTTTAGAGGCACAAAACTTGTACAGAAAAAAAGGAGACCCAGTGCTAGAAGCTCCTACGCCAGGTGGGGCCTGGGGAAGGATTATACGAGGCAAGCCATACCCCTGCACACTGCAATGCAGAGAGGCCGCCTCCAAACTTGTTTTACACAATGGGTACAAATATTGTCAGAGCGCTAAACTTGGTTTCTCCACTCATGCTGCAGAAATGCCAGCTTTTTCCGTTAAATTTACAAACGTAATAAAATACAAGAGAATTTACATGTGTATCCTTTTCAGAATGTTTTGATATCAGGGATTGGGATTGCTGTTCTTTTCAACCAGCATTTTAAGTAATGGCCAACAAAGTAAAAAAGGAACAAATGTACAATAAACAATCATTTTATTGCATGACTGCAATATGATGAATTCTAGCGCGTGATATTTATAATCTTTAATACAACAAAAACTCAATTACTATGTTTGCAAACTGCGAAGACCCATCAGAATAGAGACCATCCTGTACCTAGATAGTGGTAGCACTACACATAATATTATACAAAGATCATAGTTTTTAAGTTATTATTTTCAGCGTTTTTTCCAGAACACCAATGCACAGGCACTGTCTGTTATATCTAAGCAACGGCGCACAACATCCATATGAAACAGCATAATATACACCCCAAATGGATCGACCTTACAGTTTTCCAATTAAAGCTATAATCCACATTGATCATTACTACTGAATCAGCACAAAAAGCACCAGCAGCAGCAACAATGATGATAATAATAATACTAGGAGCACTGTGCACTACAGCAGATCAATCGTTGACAAAGATCAGAACAAAGTTTCAGGGCAATGATCACTTCACCATGCTAAGCATATACTATTAAATTACTAAGGAGTGCAATTTGCTATTTCACCTTGTGATTTTCAGCAGCTAGGGTCTCCTTGAGTGATGGTGCCTCTGGTGAGTCGGTCATGCTCATCTGTGCCTGCAAACCTTCAGCTCCATGGTTCCCAGCAACTGCAGGTGCTGTGTAGTAGTCTGATGCCATGATCCTGTCTAACTTGGACCTCACCGCAGCATCTACAGCAAAAGGCCACAAATTTCAATCAGCAATCACCTCAAATCAAACCAAATTACAAACCTATATCAACCCTCACATGTAACAGAGGAGCCAGGGTGGATCGGCGCATCAGCACGGGTTAGCCATAGGCAGGCATGATGGGCACAGGCCTGGAGTGCGTCATGGTGGGAGACACCATCTGCGGAAGAAGGGCGAGCCGCGGCAAGGGCCGCCACAGCAGACACTGCATCAAGGTCGTTCTCCACGAGCAGGTCCACGGTATCATCCCATACGTAGCCGTGGGTGATGCAGATGCTCCGTTCGTTCTTGCGTGCAACCATGGTGGCGATGAACTCGTTCGGTGACTTGACATAAAAAAGGGAGCCGAAGTAGATGAGCGCGAGGAGGTCCTGGATGGACAAATCGGAGCCAAAGGATGAGGAACCGGCAGCAGGTGCAGGGACGGTGGAGAGCTCGTTGGTGAGAGCAGTGGAGAGTGGTACGCGGAGGCGCTCAAGCTCGTCAATGAGCGCGGCGATGACGGGCTTGGAGTGCATGAGCTCCTTCTGCTCCTGGTTAAGCATCTTGCCGGCAGCGACGGACTCCTCCATCTGCGCGATGCGATTCTGCTTCTTCCGCAGCACACGGAGACGCTTCGACACCACCGAGAGCACCGGCCCTTCCTTGATTTCAAATATTGTCCCTTTGGTTTCAAATTCTTTAACCAACTCTGCAAAAAAATGCAAAGCATAATGTAAGGCAACAGTAATGTTTTCATCAACAAAAAAGCAACTAATTACATGTGTTATCAGACTACCATATTAACTAGTGCTTTTCCGGTTATTACAATTTTTTGTTAACTCCGTAAATTTATTAGGGACGAGTACCTGAAGTCGTGCCAAAAGAGCTAAAAAGAACACACGGTTCATATGTTGGTTCGAACCACGCCGTCTTTTGAGGAGCACACTGCGCACCAGACTCGAGCTTCAAACTTTTGGTGTCCACCGTAAGTACATATGCTGTCGGATGGCACATGCTCTTGTTCGCCATAATGTAAATAACATTGTCAACAAGCAAGCTTAATGTAGGACCAGCACTAGTCAATTTCTTCCAAGTCAAATTGTTTTCCTCATCAAACATCCCAGGCAACAAATTCGGCAAACTTGAGTCGGTGAAAGATATCTCAGATGTATCAATCGTCAAGCCATCACACCAAACATCTGAATAAATTGATCTGGTCCATGTTTTAGCCATCCAGCCATAATCCTTTGCTCGCTTCATGTTGAAGAAAGCATCTTGCACATGAAAATCTAACTCAACACACTTGATCAAATCATTGAATATCGTCACATGACGGTGTGGTCTTGGAGTGAGATTCTCAAACATCAAATGGAACTCAGACGTATCACACGGTTCCGGAACTGGCAACGGAACAAAACGGATGGTAGGCTTTTTATCCAAAACATTGCATAAGAGAATTCCCCACCAGAGATCAATCCAACCTATGATACCCTTTTCTGCATATGCCACGCTCATGGTATTATGAAGCAATAGCTTATCCCTGGCATTCCTTGTCTCATTATCCTCAGCGATACAAGCGACCTGAGAGTGCCAATCATTCGTGTCAGATCAATATATGTGGAGTGTGTAATGTTTGCGAGACTCAAGTCTGAAATATTCAACATGTGGGAAAATGACAGCAAAGTCTTCACTGTTATCACTAACAGGCAAGATGGCAGCCATGTTTGGCGAAAAAGAAGACGGGTATGGCCTTGCAAGAAGATGAAGAGAGGCGAAATCGGGCCCTGCTTTGTAAACAAAATAGTCGATGAACAAGTAACGGTTGACACTGTCCGAGAAGGTGATAGCCAGCAGTACAAAGCCTCCAGTTACACCAAGTATATGAGGCGGTGCTGTCAAGCGATCCCCGGTCTGATCAACGCAGCTGACCAGGCACAGTGAGATGGCTGGAGGGTCAACTGCTTCAAAAGAAACCTCCAAGTGAACCCCTTTGCTATTCTTGGATTTTGCGGTAGTGGAATTTTTCAACTCGCCCACTAAACATTTTTTATCCAAGAGGATTTGGGGGTGGTGGCCACACGGAGAAGGATGGTCTTGCATTGCCATGACGGAAGTGAAAGGGTGCCGATGAAGATATGGATCGTGGAAGGCGGCGAATGGCCTAGCCCTGGGAATTGACGGGAAAGAAGCTCGGGGGTCGATGTCAGGGAATCAGGGTAGATGAGCTCAGACTATGGCTGCCTGGGAGTCAGGGCAGACGGCCGGAGACGGAGCATCGTGGAAAAGGCCGAAGGTGGGAAGCGCCGGGATGGCGGTGGTGGCGGCGGCGGCAGGCGGTCGAGGTGCGTGGCGGCAGGCGGTCGAGGCGCTCGGCGGCAGGCGGTCGCGGTGCGCCGCGACGGCAGGCGGTCGCGGTGCGCGGCGGCGACGGTGGAGCCGAACCCTAGCGAGGCGGCGGCACGAGGGAGACAGATTGAGCGAGGGGAAGAACCGAAGGAGCGAGACAGACCTTTTTGATAGATCGGTCGCAACAGATCCTCGAACGCTCGGGGCGGCCGGCCCATGTAGTGTAAGGCTCGGTAGCGAGTTGTTTCCAGTGAGTTTGTTTTTCCTTTTTTTGAGGTTTTTTTCTGTTTTATTAGTTTTCAGTGGGTTTTTATTTTGGTTTTCCAGGAAAACACGAGATTTATTTATTTATTAAAAATATATTTCTTAAAAAAATACATGGAATTTTTGAAAATTTGAGAATATTTTCTAATATGTTTGTGAGCATTTTATTGAAAAAATATAAACACTTTTTTATATTTCTGAACATTTTTAAGAAATTTTTGTAAATGACGAACGTTACAGTTTTTAGTAATAGACTAGCACAAGTGTTTTCGTGGCTCTCTTGGTAGGTTTTGGAATATTTGAGAATACATAGGCGGAAGAAATAGGTCGGCAGAGTCATGAGGGGCCCACAAGGGTGGGGGGCACGCCCTACCCCCTGGGCGCACCCTCCGTCCTTGTGGGTGCCTCATGGCTTCCCTGACATGTACACCAAGTCCTCTGGATGTCTTTTGGTCCAAGAAAAATCATCGCGAAAGTTTCATTCCGTTTGGACTCCGTTTGATATTCATTTTCTGCGAAACTCTAAAACAAGGGAAAACAGGAGCTGACACTGGGCTCTAGGTTAATAGGTTAGTCTCAAAAATAATATAAAATAGCATAATAATGCATATAAAACATCAAAAACAAATATATAATAGCATGGAACAATCAAAATTTATAAATACGTTGAAGACGTATCAACGCCTTCGTCGCTGGTACCCACCCCTCTCAACCAAAGCTTTCACCTATAGCCCAGAGACCCTCCACCTTGATGAGCCTCTTAGGAGAAGGCTAAACCACCGATACGTGCCACATGCCAGTGGAAGACCACGTGAACCGAACAAGGAGCAAGCTGCTCGATGCCTCTCCATCGCACCACGTCAACAAAGTGGCTAGCTCGCCCAGAGGCCACCCGCACCTCCACAGCCCAAGCACGCCTGCGACGACACTGGCAGAGCAAGGCACACGCCACCACTGAAGCATTTACCACTGAGCCCCACCTTCACGACCTCATAAGACTAACTCCGCCGCGCGACCCTATCCCGTCCGGCCCCGTCCGTTTGGGGTAAAAGGGACAAACCGGACGGCCCAGCGCGCGACGGCCTGGACCCATCTGGTCCGTTTTGTGTCCGGGCCGACTCATTTCGAGCGCAAACATGCGCCGGGTTTGGGTCGCAGCGGACAGCAAGTGGACGCGGCGCTCGTCCACGTCGGGGCCGCGTGGCAGGCGACCACCTACCTCCCACCGCTTGACATTAATGCACACACGCGGTTGGCCCCACCTGTCATCCGCCCAGGCAAACGGTCGCCGTCCTTTTTAAATGAGGAAGCCGTGGACCGGTCGTCGCCCACACTCCCCATTCCAACCCGCCGCCTCCTCGAAACCCGACACCCCCAAACCCTAGCCTCTCCCTGTCCTCGAACTCGCCGGCCGGCTGCCTCGCAGCAATGGGGCTATGGAACCACGGCCGCAAGGGGAAGCACGACCGCGAGGCTGGCTCCTCCTCGGGACGCCGCCGCGGCTCCGTGAAAGAGGAGGCCGCATCGCCACCGCGTCGGGCCCCCGCGCCTGCCCCATTCACCATCGGCCCTAGGGCCGCCGGCGAGCGCAACCGGCAGTACATCAACGCGGATGTATGCCGGCGCTATTGGGAGACGATGACGCCGATCCCGTGGAGCGACGTCCACCTCCCCAACAATTGGCACCTCTCCGCCGACCAGGTCCCGATCCCGCCGGTCCCGACGGGCGACCGTGCGCGCCACGACGAGATCGTGCGCCGCCGCCGCCTCCTCCCCGGTGACCTCTACTACGACGATAGGTACGCCCCCGACTCCGTGCTCTGGGACACGTGGCTAAGGGACGAGCACGACGTGCGGCGCGCCTCTTACTTCGCCGGCACGTCGTCGGGGCCGCGGCGGGAGGTGCGCGGGAGTACGCGGGTGTGCGGCCTCACACCCACGTCGTCGCCTTCCCCATCTCCATCGCCACCTCCACCTCCTCGCATGACAGTGGAGGAGGAGGCCCAGCTCATGCAACATGTCATGGAGGACTCCATGAACACGCACGATGAGCGCCAATGGCGGGGCCTCGAGTAGACGGTGGCTCTCTTTTTGGCCGGCGACGTCGCCTTCCCCGAGCTGCAGATGGTAAGGGCGGAGAAGGTGATGGGGGAGGAGCTGGTGGCCGCGTTCCACCCGAGCCTGGTGGGCCAGCAGTGGAGCTGGTCGTGCACGGCTCCGGAGATGGCCGACGCCGTGGGTGGCGTGAACTGGTGCCCCACGCCGCCGCGGTCACCGGAGCAGGAGGCGTCGCCATGGGAGGAGGTGGTGCAGGCACCTCCTGCCTTCCGGCCCGCCACCGAGTACCACGAACCGACGTCCCACCTCTGGACGCCGCCGGACTATGTCCACCTCGTCAGCGATGACGACGACACCGGCGGCCACCGAAGACGGCCACGGCCACGGCATCGACGGGCACGGCAGGAGCGCGCGGGCAGCGTTTTTATTTATTTTTAAGTTAATTATGCCAAACTGGACGTTCGCTTTATTTTAGTTTTTCAGTTTCTTTTAATCACGTCCACTCCGGACATGATTTGGGGTGCGGCCGCGCGTTAGGCGCACCCAGGACCCAACTGAAGGGGACATGAGCGAACCCATTGCCGCTCCAAAGAGACAAAATCCAGCCAAACTGGACGTTCGTTTGGGGACGTGAGGTGAAGTTGGCCTAACTCACGTCGTGCCCTCACCAGAGCTCGCCAAGAACGGATCTAGGCGCCAAACCATCCGTCCCGTGTGTGACGGCTTGGTCTCCTGTCTGGCGCTTCTTGTGGCGACCTAGGGTTCGCCTCCTCGTCCCCCAACCCGGCGGCGGCAGATCCATCTCGTCCCAGCCGCCTTCGGCAGCTTCGGAGGCCAGCGACCCAACCTCCCTCTCTCGTCCGCATAGATCCCAACCCATCTCCACCAGAGGCCTTCCGTGTGAGTCTGGGGCACGCGGTCGTACTTCCACCAAATCCCTAGTTTTTTTGTTTCTCCGGTGACGCACGGGCGTTTGGAGGCTGGGGGGTAGCATGGAGGGAGTCAAAGGAATGTTGAAGAAGATGAACCTGTCCGAGGCAGAGAGGAGGGGAGTCAAGGTGGGCTGGAAGAGGGCGACGGCGAGGGAGGGAAGTGTGGCAAAGGCGATGGGGAAGCTGATCTCGGACAGGCCGGGGTATGCAGAAGGAATGGCGATTGCGCTGGGGCGAGTGTGGTGCCCGATGAAGAGACTGGAGGTCAAGGAGATGGGGGAGAACCGATTTCTGTTTATGTTCCATCAGGAGGCAGGGAAATGAAAGGCGCTCGAGAACGGGCCATGGACCTTCGGCAAGGAGCTTCTGGTGATGGAGGATTTCGACCCTAGGAAGACACTAGATGAATATTGTTTGAAACAGTTCCAATATGGGTCCGTATTTTTAATGTTCCTTCGGGAATGATGTGTAAGGAAATGGGGGAGGATCTAGCAGATGAGATAGGGGAATTGGTAGAAGTGGATTCGGGTGAGGATGGCTCGGCGTTGGGGTAGTGCCTGAGAGTGAAGGTGCGAATCAGAATTGCTGAGCCACTTATGCGAGGAATCTTTCTGGATATTGATCCAGTGGATGATGGGGCAATGGAGGAGGAGGGAGGGGAGGAGGAGGAAGAGAGGGAAAAGGAAGACGAAACGGGTGGGAGGAAGAAGAAGAGAAAGGAGGATGAAAGAATATGGTGCCGTTTTGAGTACGAGTTTTTGCCAGACTTCTGCTACACATGTGGTAGGCTGGGGCATTTAGATAAGGACTGTAAAACAAAACTCAAAAGGGGACAAGCTGCTGAATTCGGGAGATGGATGAAATATGCCCCAGAGAAGCCTCAATCATATTACATGGTCCGGGGTGGACCGAGGGAGACGAATGGAGGCAGCTCGGGAAGGAAGAAGGGTTGGTCGAATAGTGAGGGAAAGAGCAGGAGTGATGCACCATCGTGGAGGAAACCACCAACTTGCACAACCGATGGGGGTAAGAAGAAAAATGATGATGGGGAGGAGGTCACGAGTCCACTTAAGATTGGTCCAACTGCTAAGGGGTCTAATGACACTGCAGTGGGAGAGAAGAATAAAAAACAACTTGATTTTGGGAAGGGGGACGCCAACGATCCAAGCCTGGCTGGGATGGAAAACATTATAGAGACGGCAGTAAGGGGTGGTGGTGGTGTGATAGTGGGTGTTGGGAATGGGTCGAATGAAAACCACAGTGTGCCAGGGAACAAAGAGGAAGATGGGGTAGGAAATATTGTAAACAGCCCAAGGGCTGAACCAAGAGGGAGGAATGGGAAGTTCAAGAGAAAACCTAGGGAGAGTGTGGAAGGCAAAACATGTGGAGTAATAATAGAAAAAAAGAGGAGGGGGAGGAGATGGAAGTGGACAGCCAGGGGTCACCGAAGAAAATCAAAGGGAACGAAGCAAGTACCCAAGAAATGGAGGGAGTACACACCGTTTTGAATGCGGGACTGCCGAGTCAGTCCTGCGAGCAGAAATGAGAATCATCACATGGAATTGCCGGGGTTTGGGGAATGGCCCGGCAATTCGAGGACTCCTGGATATCCGGGAGAAGGAGGACCCCGACGTACTCATTTTGTCGGAGACGAAATTGATACGTAGTAGGCTGGAGTGGCTGCGGTGGAAGTTGGGCCTTACGAATATGATGGTTAAGGACTGTGAAGGTCAGAGTGGAGGTTTGGCTTTATTCTGGAAGAATGAGGTGAACTTGAGAGTGGTGGGCTTCATGTCTAGATATCACATCGATTCGGAGATCACGGAAGAGGACGGGTTTGTGTGGCGATTCACAGGGATGTATGGGGAGCCGAAACATGATGATAAGGATAAAACTTGGCGTCTTATGAGCAACCTGAAGGTACAAAACAACAAACCGTGGCTTTGCTCAGGAGACTTCAATGAGGTTTTACACCCATGGGAGAAGGAAGGGGGGGCACCTAGATCATAGAATTGCATGGACAAGTTTAAAGCTACACTTGAGGCGTGTGAACTTGGAGACTTGGGCTTCATAGGAGATGCATTTACATGGCGGAATCACAGCCATACTGCAGTTAATTACATAAAGGAGCGGATTGACAGAGCAGTGGCTACACAATCATGGTGCAACCGGTTTTCTGCTTTTAAGGTCACTAACGGAGATCCTCGACACTCGGACCACAGACCAATCATCATTGACACACAAGGAGGAGCTAAGAGATAGCAAGGCGCGACTCGGAGCTCTACGCCGGGGTTTGAGGCGAAGTGGCTGGAGGAAGAGGACTGTAGGGCAATGGTAGAAAATGCTTGGAAGAAGGGAGTGCAGTTGGAAGGAAAAGGGGTGGCAGCAGCTGTTAAAGGAGTCATGGTTGAATTAGTGGACTGGAGTAGAAATATTTTGGGGGACTTGGAGAAAAGAATTAGCAAAACAAAGAAGGAGTTGGAGAAGTGTCGAAGGAGCAGCATTAGTGCAGAGCAGGTTTGGAGGGAGGAACTACTTAGATTTAAACTGGGGAGGCTCGAGGATCGGAGGGAGTTATATTGGAGACAGCGGGCACATGTCCATTGGATGAAGGGAGGCAACCGAAATACGAAGTTTTTCCATGCAGCAGCCTCGGATAGAAAGAAGAAAAACCACATTAAGAAATTGAGGAGACAAGATGGTACTGTAGTGGAGGAGAAGGAGGCCATGAAGGAAGTCGTGACTAGCTATTTCCTTAATCTGTTTACGTCCCACACGGCAACAAGAATGGAGGAGATGATGAGTCACGTTGATGCACGTGTTACCCCGCAAATGAATGAGGTTTTGAATGATCCCTTCTCTGAGAAGGAAGTGTTTGAAGCTCTCCAAAGTATTGGTGACCTGAAGGCCCCTGGACCCGATGGTATGCCATCGGTGTTCTACAAAAAATACTGGGACATTGTAGGAGAAAAAATGGTCGCAGAAGTGCTTGAGGTGCTGAATGGGGGACCCATGCCCGAGGGGTGGAATGAGACTTGTGTTGTGCTGATTCCTAAGGTGCAAAATCCGGAATGCATGAAAGACTTGAGATCAATCAGCCTCTGCAATGTTGTTTATAAGTTGGTCTCTAAGGTACATGCAAATCGGTTGAAACAAATCCTTCCAGACATTATCTCACCTAACCAAAGTGCCTTTGTTCCGGGCCGATTGATCACGGATAATATTTTGCTTGCTTATGAATGTACACACTATATGCAGAGAAAGAGAAGAGGAAAGGAAGGGTTCGCTGCAGTGAAGTTGGACATGAGTAAAGCCTATGATAGGGTGGAATGGGATTTTCTGGAAAAGATGATGTATAAACTTGGCTTCGAGGAGACATGGGTCAAACGGATCATGCTTTGTGTGTCCACGGTGTCATACAGATTCAAAGTGAATGGAGAGTGTATGGATGTGGTGCTGCCCCAATGCGGCCTCCGTCAAGGTGACCCCCTCTCACCGTACCTCTTTCTCATTTGCGCGGAGGGGTTCTCCTCCTTACTGAACAGGGCAGAAGTGAATGGAACTCTGACTGGTATACGTATTTGCAATGCAGCCCCAAGTTTCAACCACCTATTGTTTGCAGACGACTCGTTGGTACTGATTAAAGCTACAAGCGAAAGTGCCAGGCATCTGCAAAGTATACTACATCTGTATGAGGTGTGCTCGGGACAAATTGTTAATTACGATAAGTCATCGGTCATGTTCAGCAAAAACACAAGGAGGGAGAGGAAGCAAAGTGTCATGGCTGAGCTACATATCAATACGGAGGCTAGATCCGAAAGGTATTTGGGGTTACCTGTTTATGTGGGACAAGATAGAGCAAAAACCTTTCAGTATCTCAAGGAACGAATCTGGAAAAGAATCCAAGGTTTGGATTGAGAGATTGTTGTCTAAGATGGGGAAGGACGTCCTAATTAAAGCTTGTGATCAAGCAATCCCTACTTTTGCCATGTCATGTTTTGACCTCACTAAATCCTTATGCGAGCAGATGGGGAGCATGATATGCAGATTTTGGTGGGCAAAGCAGGAGAAGCAAAACACTATGCATTGGTTGAGTTGGGAGACTCTGACAAAGCCGAAGAAGGATGGGGGCCTTGGATTCTGAGATCTATATGGGTTCAACATCGCTATGCTTGCAAGACAGGCGTGGCGGCTCCTCCAGAACCCAACCTCCCTTTATGCACAAGTTCTTAAAGCACGTTATTTTCCATCTACATCAATTCTTGAGGCTGCACCAGCACCTGGTATCTCATATACTTGGAGGAGTATCGTGAAGGGTGTGCATCTATTAAAGGAGGGCCTAATATGCAGAATTGGTGATGGGACTGAGGTCAATATCTGGAAGGATCCGTGGCTGAATAGGAAGGGCCAGAGATTTCCCATCACGCCAAGAAGAAGGTGCCTTCTTACTCGGGTATGTGAACTCATTAATCCAGAAACCGCAAACTGGGATAGGGAGCTGGTCAGGAATATCTTTGCTGACGCAGATGCCAAGGTCATCCTTGCGACGCCAATCCGAGAAGAGTTTGAAGATTTCTATGCATGGTTCCCTGATAGTAAAGGCCAATTCTCAGTAAAATCTGCATACAAACTGTACGTCAAAGCAAGAGATGCTACCTTAGCCTCGTCGTCAATCTCAGGTCAACAACTCTGTTTCCCATGGAAGAAAATTTGGGACATCCCCTGCCAACCAAAGATCCAACAGTTCATGCGGAGATTAGCACATAACAGTCTACCTTTGAAGCTAGCTCTGAAAAGGAGAGGGGTTGAATGTGAAACACTCTGTGTATGTTGTAGAAGGGTAGATGAAGATGGGGCTCACTTGTTCCTGAGATGCAAACAGGTTAAAAAGCTGTGGCGTTGTCTCGAGCTGGATGAGATTCGTGAAAAGTTGTGTGCTTGCACTGATGCAAAGGAAGTAATACAGGCAGTGCTGGATCTACCTGAAGATCAACGGGTGCTTGTTACATGTATGTTGTGGAGGTGGTGGGACTGCCGCAATAAAATTAACGCTGGGGAGTCTTCAGACACAGTGGAGAGGACTGCAGTGTCCGCTAGGCTTTGGGCTGCTGAATCACTACAACTATGCAGTAATCCCAAATCCCAGTCACAACCCAAGGAACACCGTTTCTGGCAGAAACTGCTCGGTGACTTGATGAAAATTAATGTGTACGGGGCGTTCAATGTCTCTACTGGGTGTGGCAGTTGGGGATTCATGGCCAGGGACAACAGTGGCGACATAAGGGGATCAGGGGCTGGCAAGCTTCAGCATGTGGCCAGTGCTTTCCAGGCCGAGGCGACTGCTGCTTGGGAAGCAATTCACGCAGCATCCTCTTGGGGAATGACGACTATCCAAGTGGAGTCTGATTGCCAATCTTTGGTGAAAGCTTTGCAGAGTACGGAGTACGACTTGGCTCCTGAAGGTGTTCTTCTAAAAGATATCCGGTCTTTTGCTCGGTTGAACTTTTTTTTTGCGAAAAACTTCCAATCTATTCATCTTCAATCATGACAGTACAACGAACACCAGAAATAATAAAAATTACATCTAGGTCCGTAGACCACCTAGCGATGACTACAAGCACTGAAGCGAGCCGAAGGCGCGCCGCTGTCATCGCCCCTCCCTCGCCGGAGTCGTGCACGACTTGTTGTAGTAGAAAGTTGGGAAGTCATCGTGCTAAGGCCCCTTAGAACCAGCGCACCAGAACAGCAACCGCCGCCGATGAAGGATAACGTAGATCGAAAGGATCCAATCTGAAGACACGCGAACATAGACGAAAAACAACCAGATCCGAGCAAATCCACCGAGGATAGATCCGCTGGAGACACACCTCCACACGCCCACCAACGATGCTAGACGCACCACTGGAACGGGGGCTAGGCGGGGAGACCTTTATTCCATCTTCAGGGAGCCGCCGCCATCTCGTCTTCCTGAGCAGGACAGAAACCCTAACAAATATGAAAGGAACGACTAACAACGGAGCCCTCTCGCCGGCCCTTACGAGGATCCACCTCGCCTCCATGGCCCTAGGGCCACCGGAGACGAATCAGACCTGCGGCGAGCCAGCGAGAGGCACAAACCCTAGCTTTTTTGGTGGAGGAGGAGGAGGAGTACGTATTTGCTCAGTTGAACTTTAATTCTGTTGAATTTATGTATGCTCCCAGGGGCTGTAATAAACTAGCACATGCACTAAGCGAACAGACGCTAGGCAGCTGTGGACCGATGGTGTCCCTGACGATGTATTGGTGTATCTGGCCAGCTCTCTTGCTGTGCCTGTGTGATTTATGGAATCGCTGTGTTCCATCTCAAAAAAAAAGAAAGAACGGATCTAGGCGGTCCTCCAAACCCACGGCGCAGATATATCCTCCAGTTGCCATAGGGTGGCCACCACAACACCGAAGGGATGAAGGATGACGCCGCCACAGTCTTGGAAATCAACCCGAGGCGACCACCACGCGTGAAGCTCCCGCAGAACGCTGGACACCACCGCCGTGGCCTAGCCAGGCCCTGGACGGGCATATTTTCATCAACTTGATCATATGATTAGACACGTGGCATGCTGATTCGTGACAAGGGATGTTCACAAAACATTTTGCACAAGCAAAAAATGAAACTAAAATACCCTTGTATATAAGAGGTGTTTGTTAATGAATCACGATCAAATTAATAGGAAATTCAGTCCACAACATGTGCTAAGACCTTCATCTACCCAGTTGGTAGGCTACGTTTACCGCCACATGGGCAGAAGGATAAGATGAGCCACCCGAATAGTTTAGGAACCGATTTGGTCACTTTCATAGCTTAAGGACAAAAAAGAGTGGTTTGTAGTTGGAAGAGGGTATTGTGTATTAATTCTCATTAATACCGCATTTTCTATAGCACATGCGATTGTAGTTATAGTCTTGAATGGACATCTAGGTCTCTAAATGGATTCTTATAATTAACATCCAACAATTAATTCACTAATGTGTGTGTGCGCGCTAAGTGTATGAACATGTTTCAGTGCCAAATGGTCTAGGGCATTGACGCCCCCTCCCCCCTCGAAAAGTAAAAGGAATTTAGGCGGTGGCTTTCCAAAAAAATATTTTAACTTTCCTATGTTTTTGTGATGTTGTGTAATCACCTTGAGTCATGGGGTAGCCACACTAATTACAATGGATGCCGAAAGAAAAGGGAGGCGCTCATTGCTCAACTTTATCCTTTTGTCGCCACAAAAGTCAGACCAAAACGTACAACATAATCGGATTTATATTGGATGTGTGGAACTAGGAGTCTTCATATGTGCAGTAGGAATCCGTAGTGTCTGAGGGTTTCTCTGACCCTGTGTCCAGAGTCTCTCGGTGAGGGGCTCGGAGTATCCTGAATGAAACCCGGAGGCCGGACCAATGTTCGAGGTTAACCACGAACAAGCGCCTGAGATCGACCACACACCAGCTTCCCTGGTGTGTCTGCGATGATGTTGTCAGTGTGGGGGTGTTGAAGTTTCCGAATGTTGTATTTGTGCACTTTTTTTCTCCTTTGATCGATTATTTGGACTTGGTTCCCAGAGTCTTCGGATGTATATTTTTTCTGCAACGGTAGATTTTAAGGTAGACCTACTTGTACTCCTCACCCCCGTGAGAGAGGGGCAATATCTGAATTCTTTTAGATGTGAGTGTTGAAAGGGAAACAAGAGAACAATCGAGAGAGCCTCGGCACAGATGTAAAAGTGAATGAGTGTCCTTTCATTAGATGATTGTAGGTATTTTTACAGGCAGAAGCGTTGCATCGAAGAGGCATCCGTTCGGGAGAGATGTCAGGAACCGACGCAACAGTTGCCAACGCAAACTGGCTGCGGTTGGTACAAGGGGAGATTCCCCCATAATTAACACAAGTTAATTGAGCTTTAACACTCCCCCTAATCTACACTTGTCCATGTAATATCATCATCTTGAAAAAGTCTCCTCCAAAAACCCTGTGGGAAAAATGTGAGGAGTATACTGTTTGATATGTTGCTAAACTCCTTCAAACCCAGTGGGAAAAATAAGGAGAAAATGATGCAACATATAATGGTTATTGTCTCTTTTAACTCAATACGAGAAAACTCATAGAGTTTAGAGAACAATAAATATGTCGTATATACTTTCCCAAAAAACCCGGTGGGGAAAACAGAAAGTATGACATATGATCTCATGTTGATATTACCTCATTAAAAACCTTTATGAGAACCTGTATAGTAAACTCATGAAGGGAAAAAGAGTATAATATGATGCATTGAACAGGAACAATTCAGGAAGATACTCCCCCTGATTCTTGCAAATTCCAAAGCCGTCAGATACCAATTCCATGAACATGTTTCTGGAATGTAAAAGTTGGTAGAGACTTGGTGAACAAATCAGTTGCATGATTCGAGTTGCAAGATATGCAATATAAAGATATTGCTTATTAGTAACCTGTTTGCATCCGGACAACACAAGAAACATTATCTTGAGATAATGGTTGATGGATGTAGCCATGAGGTCTGTTTCAAAGACTCTCCATGAGATGGCTACCACACCTAATAGGAACACTAAGCTTGTCTACGATTCGACATAGTGGGATCTGATCGATGTATCCAATGATATCGGAGTTCACATTCCTGTGAAACTGGAAACCAGGACAAGATGTTTGATGCCTTGGAGATATCGAAAGATATTCTTGAGTACCAACCAATTGTGTTTGGTGGATCCAATGGCATTATGGAACATTGAGTCCCAATATCTCATTTCCATCATCTCTTGGTCTAAATAGATCTTTCTCTACATCTAGAGAATGAATTACCATGAGAGTTATGGATGGATAAGATTTGTCCATAATGAGTTTCTCCAATATGTTTTGGATATAGACAACATGGTGTACCATAATGTATGAATGAAGGTGCTCAAGTTGTAGTAACGAGCAGTGTTTTGGTTTACCCAGATCCTTCATTTTAAACTCCGTCATTTAGATGATTACATGTGTCGTCATTGCAGACACACAAACATGGATAATCATCATCGTAGGAGTAATCCTTGTGGAAAGGAACTCACTAAGTCGGTTGTACCAAATGTACCGACAACGATAATTCGTATGGTGACTTACTGATTTTACACAATGTATGTTGCATTTTGTATTTCGATTTAGAATTGAGATTCCATCGGGAATCAATCATATATGTCTGAATCTAGTGATGCACATGGATATGTAATCACTACATCTATCAACTGCAGAGATAGATGATTTTGTACTGCCAACGATATAAGTTATCGGAAAGAGATTCCACCTGTGGAGAATAGTTGGGTATCTGCGTGAACCCTTATGATACAATACTTGCTCTATGTTTCACCACCTCATTGTTCTCAATTCCGTTTCCAGAAGAAAACTGGTGTAGGTATTGCTTATGAATACCTTCCCATTATTGAGCAAGATCATTTCTACCGAGATTATACCCTTTGCTTGAGTTCAGTCCGAGTGTTGTTCACACTTTGCCATGGCCATGTTCTTTGGATCTGAATCATTTGAAAGGTTTTTGCAATCTAGTTGAGAAATATATGTCGACAATTGTAGACTTCCGGTTATATGATTCTCCAGAATCTATATATCAATATAGACTTGATGGAAATATCGTTACCCATGGTGACTGCTCGCGATTTCCCAATGCGATCGAGTCGGGTATTCCGATGTCCTGGTCATTGTGTGCACTATGACCTGGGTTGGTGGAGGTTTCCCGTCCATTGGGTGTTTACTACCCATTAGGTGTCTCTCAACGTGAAGTTGACTTGCATTTACTGATTCACAGGCCTTGATATCCTTGCTTGCGGGAAGCTGAATCCTGATGTACTTCTGCCATACATCTCCCTTTGTTGCTATGAACAGGGAGTGGAGTGAATTTTGTTGGTACCATCACTCTTTCAGGCATATTTTTGCAGGATTATAGGATTGTGTGACACCTTTATAGTCAGTAAATGAATGTGGCAGGTTATTTGCAATGTGATGCAAATCTTGTGAACGCATGGTTCAGATCTTTGAGTATGTGGATTTGGGGCAGAAAATGTGTTGAACATTCCACTAATTTCCTGGCATTCTTTATGGTACTTGAAATCTCCCCCTAATGCCTGGAAATGTTCCTCATTGAATCAACATACTGGCCTTGAATAACTCCCCATGTGAGGGGCTTGAGGTATTGACGGAAATACAGTTATTCCTCACATAGATCCCAACTATATGTTGAGGGGCCAATGATGTATGCCGGGTGGTGATATCGGTATGCAACCGAATTACCGCAGATAGGAAATACTTGGTAGATATCCACATATCAAAGATAGTGGGGAATAATATTATGCAGTTCTGTCATGAGCGTGTAAAACTGCATGACTCCAACGTAAAGTTGGTAAGTTGCAATTCCAAAGTAAAGATAATGCAATGAGCTTAACTCTTTGGATAGGATTCTACCAAACCATTTTGAGTCTAGACATTAGGACAAATTGCTAAATTTCAATCCAAAAGCCATAGAGATGGCCCTCAAGGAGAATTCTGCAATGTTATCCATTCAATTTGCTTGAAATCGATGTCAGGATAATGGCCAATGGTTTCGTGTGAATAAAGCACACACTTAAGACCATCATGTAGATATGTCTTTTGGAACCATGGATACCTGAATAGTCTACTCAATGGCTGGGAAGAGCCACTTACCTCGACTTGATGCATTCAAGGAGTCTGAGTGGTTCAGTGTAGACTTTAAGGTGTGCGAGCCTTAAAATTAGCTTCCCTGTGTCACTTGTAGTGCACATAAAATCCAAATGTTATTAGAATTTAGCATCATAACAATCATAAACCAGTGGAATTGTTGATAGTTTCGGTTTCAACCCAATGTCAATGATGACCAAAGCAGGAATGCCAAGTTTGTCATGCAAAAGACACTCTGGAAAACTATCTCGTACGCAACATGTGCTACGGGTTTTGTAGTATGTGTAGTGCAATGCCGATGATACATAGAGAATGTGCTTGCCATATCCGTTGCATATGGTAAAGAGAAGATATTTCTCTTTGTTGTCATCATAAGTTTCGCTATGGAAACTATTTTGACGGATACCTCTATAGTTTAGTAGGGTACGAGTTAAACTTGGGAAGCAATAAAGCATCCCGATGTTACTCGGGTACCCACAGGGATAGTAAATATGACTCGAGTTGAGCCAACAAATACCTCATCGCGTCTAGCGATTTTAAAATACATTAGACTTCCCTGAGTATAGAGTTTGTGGTGCATATGTCCACAAGGCACATATCATTTTTCATCGGATTGACTCCCGTAGAAATCTATATATAGACATGAAGATTCTCAATATGAAAATCACTGTCAGATATATAGAATACATACAATTATATTTGTAACAAAGTGCTGATACAATATATTGTGATATACAATATATGATGACAACAATACTTATGTTCTTATTAGAACATCATAAATGGACATAAATTATGTTGACCACTCAGGAGATTGAGAGACTAGACGAAGTCTTCAAACATGTTAGTTGAGTCATATTCAACCATCATATTCTCCGTGCCCATAGGGTCCCGTCATTGCTGGTGATGTGAGCTCCAAACCTTTGCCCTTGAGGTCTGTTGTGTCCTAGGAATTGCTGATATAGAATAACCAGATGCAGAGATCTGAATCGATATAATGCCTTATGATGTATAAGAAAATATTTTTCTGTTAGCGGTGTGATTCCGACCAGAGGTTAATCATGTGGTCTTGGATTGCACACACTATTCCACAAGACACAAGAGTGATCATGATGTCCATGCCCAGGTAGGGTAGTGGTGGCGATTGAGGGCGAATGCCTCAAATTCTCTAGCCATCGGTTACCAGAGATAGTTAATTTACAATTAGTAAATTGAAGACCATCATGGTAATATTGTAAAATTAATGGATATTTCAAGAAGTTATCTTGAAACCATTAATGTGAATCTCAAATTGCTAAGCATGACACCTTGAAGATAATCTCCAAAATGAAGTAGATCTCGCAGCACTAGGGAGTATAATCTGATGAAATCAGTAGATACTCACTCCTAATGCCTTATGTCATGACTTAGTAAAATGCATGGGAGTGCACAATGTTGTGCAATCATAATGTCAAATTTGACAAAATGTAGGCTTAAACAGTAGTGGTGATAATCTGCAAAGCAGTAGATCTACACACTACCTCGGGATCCCAATACATCAATTTGAAGAAATCACTAAGAATTTTGCATATGTATTTGCAAGAAATTGAAAATATCAATTACAAATAGACGTATTAATCTCGACATGTAGCAAACATGGAGATACATACATTCCGGAATACATCGTACTCACCACTATTATAAATGAATAGTAATGATGTTGCAAACTTGATGTTCAAGTGAAAAAACTTGAATTATATACACCTCAAATTTAATGAGATGTTCTTGTATCAAGTTGCAAGATAATTCAGCAGGGTGAATTAATATTTTGCGAGAGAAAATTAATCTCATTCGCAATGAGATTGTTTTGTGAGAAAAAAATATATATTTCTCAATCGCAAATCAATATTGTTGTGCGAGAAAACTTAATCTCGATCGCAAAACAATGTCGTTATAGTAATAAGACATGTTATAGAGATTGCTAAAGGCAAACATATTGAACATGCCACATAATAACCGATAAATCGCGTGTGCACATGCGGCCACGCGAGGTCGTTATCCGCACCGGTAGTCCCCACGCGATTCGTGCTAACTCCAATATGACGTTCGTGTATAAAGGCCACTGGGCAGCGTATCCCATATCGTATAGCTCTCGTATTAATCTCTGCGCATCAGTGAAGGCCCACATGGCATCTGGTAGTGACAACGGCTAGCTGAAACAGAAGGCAGCGATCGCATTTACTGCCCGGCAGTGACAACGGCTACCCGCATCAGGCGTGTGAGGGAGATCGCGTTGGTCACCGTTTAGTCGCAACGGCTAGCTGGGCGACGCTCCTCGCTGGCTATTTAAACGCCATCCTTCCTTGCTTTGGATGGCCATTCCAAGCTTCTCCCATTCTCCATTATTCTTAGATTATCTGGGCTTGCAAAGCATGTGTTCGTCCATGTCCCATAGCAGTGCGACACCACCGCCATCTCATCACACGAGCAACCAGATGCCGCCACTCCCGCTCATCCGTTGCCCCGAATGCAACGCCGGCTACGTCCTGTGGTTTGTCTCCGGGACAGAACTAAACCCAGGGAGGCACTTCTACAAGTGCGAACGGCATGGGGTAAGTTTTTTCATATCCTCGCAGCTCATGTTCTCCGGGGCATGCTGATTCTTGTTCATTCTGCAGCATGGAGGGTGCAAGTTTTGGAAGTGGGAGAACAAGTACATACAGTACTTAAGCCAGCGGTGGGGACATCTGATTTCGCACGCGTCGGTTCATCGCCACGTCGCGCTGCTCGAGCAGAACCATGCATTCCTGAAGAACATATTGATGCTGTGCCTCGCGAATTTGGTGGTCATGGTCACTATCTTCCTCCTCAAGTTCTGAAGCACCACCCCGTCCTGCGTACGTAGTGTCGTACTCATACATGCCTTCGTCTTGCTGCCGCTCAGTGGAGTTTGATGTACCCACCGCATTGCCATGGCCATGAACAGGGCAATGTCGCAGTCACACATGGGCTGTATCCCCTCTGCGTAGGGAATGCCGTTTCCTTTTCGTATGTTACAGTATCTCTAGCGATCTGCATGTATCAGTTAGTACGTCCAGCTTGCCCATGCAAGGGCGGGAGCTGCTAAGTGCAATTAATTATGTACCCCCCGCCGTCGTAATTAGACTGTCTCTAATCAAGAAACAGATGCAAACACGTATTTTTTGTAAGAGAGAGTGGAGTCATGAGTCATCGCCCAGTCGTTGTCCGCCATGCACTTGAATGCACCAATAAGAGAAGGCGATGAGCCCCATCAATGCCACACCCATGATTAATTGATTGCTCCAATTACGACGGCCTGCAACAGAGCAGAAGACGCCAGGGCACGCGTGCTCTATAAATTGAGCTCCCGCGGCCCGAGCCTCAACCCACACACCACACGGTTCCTTCGTCTGGTAGCACACAGCCAGAAACACGTGATTCACCGTCTCTGTAAACACCACCGCCGTCGCCGTGTTGTGGCCGTCGCCGGACACCGGTAACGGTAAGGTAAGCATCTTCTTCTTGTTGCTCCTTTCTTTCATTCTGTACTCGTGAAGGTGTAATCAATCCCCCTTGTCCGCGCGTGTGTGCGTGTGTATGCGGATGGATGAACCCATGCACCCCCAGGGCACGAACGACACGAGCAACCCCTCCCCAACGTCACGCTGCTCTCCAACAAAAGTACGTGCCATGCTTGATTCCTTTGATGACTTCAAACAATCTCTTGTCGAGGAGATGGGTTTTGAAGGCATACTGGAGGTGCCACATTTGCCAAGGATTAGCCTGAGATTAAGTATATGGATCACGGCTAGAGTTGATGAGCTGTCTAGAACTATTTACATCCGTCCTGGCAGACAAATGTCCTTCAGGGCAGCGGACGTGTTCAAAGTTTTTGGAGTACCGTCTGGCCGCGTACATATACAGAAAGCGTCGATCGCCGAGACAAACCACGTGCGCGATGTGCTAAGTATAAACTCGAGTGGTAAAAACCTATTATCTGCTGTCGAGAAAATACTAGTTAGACCAATAGACGAGTCAAGTTCTAAACTCGAGATAGACAGTTTCAAAATGGCATTTGTCATTTTCGTAATGGGGCATCTGCTTGCCCCGTCGACGACCCACGATCACACAAACACGCATTACTGGGGGGGGCACTCGTCCAGATAGACCACGTTAGCGAGTTTGATTGGTGCGAGTACGTGATAGAAGAGTTGATGGTTGCATGTTCAAGAGTAAAAGCAGATCTCAAGGCAGGACGGCCTGTCACGTATCTCCACGCCTGCCATTTATTCTTGCAGGTTAGTTTCAGGATTTCTACCGCTAGAATCAATTGTGCCCATACGCACGTTTAACATTTTATTTTATGTAAATAGGTCTTTTACCTAGACAACCTTGATCTCGGGATTTTCAACCTACCGCACACTACATTCCCTCGAATAGCTGTGTTCGACGACATGCAGTTCAGGCGTATGCTTTTACAGTGCAGCGTTGGGGGGAAAGGCAGTACAGACTTCTCCGGCGCAATGGTCCTATTCTTGAATTTCCGATTTTTATTATTCACCTCTAAAAACCACGTTTTGATTTTACGAACCCACGTGCTGATCCTTCAACCGCAGTTATATCAACTGTACAGATCCGCGAGGCTGATCAGGTGTGCTATACCAGGAGTGCGTGGGACACCCCACTAGATCCAGTTGGCCGCGTGACTCCCATGCTGCCCGGCCTACCATGCAACAGAGTACGGGCGCCAGCTAGGCCACACGGGACCCACACCATCGCTAATCCGTAGCCGATCTCGTTCAGGCTGCCCCAAGTGCCGCATGGAGCGTCACCCACTCCAATCACACCAGCTCCTCTTTTCCCACGCATGCCGACCGGAGGCGACTTCTCTACGTATCTAAAGAATAATTACCCAAAACTGGTATGCCAATCATTTTGTAACCAACGATCATTTTTTTGCTGCATGCGCGCATCTATTTCATCGGGCACACCACATTATCCGACTTCGATAAATAAGGCTTGACTGGTCTGCCCCAGGCAAGTTTGAGTGTCGGGATGCTGATGAAGCGGCACAACGCCACCACTTTTAGGATTGCAAACACCCTCAAGACTGACTTAATACAGGAGAACACTCAGTTTCTCAACTCTCTAGTTAGTGAGCTCGGCGAGGGGTGCATATGCTGCAGCCTCCGATCGGTACCATGCATCATCACCACACCTGCCCCCTCGGGTTCTCCGCAGTGCACGAACATCTACCGTCGCAAGCTAGAAATAACCGAATCCGATGGTACGTCCATTACTTGCACTCGTGCCTAATTATTCCCCCACCGGCTAGACGAATAAACCCTTTTGTTTCATTTTTTTTCATAGGGGAAAGCTCTTCTGGTCAGAAGTTCACGTCATCGGCCTCGTCCGGGCCTAAGAAGAGGAAAGGGCCACTTGTCCCAGGTGTGTTTTTTTACCGATTGATTTCGTGATTTCGTGTTCTTTTCTTAGTGCTAAGCGGGACAAGCCTTTTTACTGATTAGACATATCTTTCCCGGCAGACCAGGAGACCACCAGCGCGGCGGGTTTTGTCATGCCCACACAAGCCAAAACCTTGTTCACAAGTCAATCACCAGCAGACGAGTAGAAGGGGTGGTGGGACGGGCTCGCGGGTTTGATTATGTTGATGGACGGAGATGCAGCGCACCCGGCCGACGCGGTCCTGTTCGGCCAGGCTTCATCTGAATTGCCACCGAAGCAAGAGCGGGCGCACGCGGGGTTCGCCGTGTCGCACTGGATTGATGGCAAATGCCGTCCAAGTTTTCAAGTCCTTGTATGGAAAGCCATCGACGGATTCCTGAAGATCATCTCAATTGAAGAAATCGAAAGGTACATGCAACCCACTTCGTCAATCCTCGTACCAAAACCAGTAATGTTCTTCACGCACGAACTAACACTTTTTATCCGTAGGCCTTTTGTAACTCATGACACGCCAAGGTACATCTCCATCACCCCAAGCCCACTATTGACCCAGATTTTAGGAAAGGACCCATTAGACCACGAAGTATGTTCTCTTATATTCCGACGTCAAGATCAGATCGATGGCGAGTCACTTTACGTGAACAACCAGCCTCGTTTTCGTTTATTCCTAGAGCCAGATATATCAGTCAGTATCTAAATTATGAATAACACCTTATCACCAACAGCGCTCTCATTTTTCTGCTTAGAATTTGACAACCTTCTATCTTAGACTGCCGCTTTGGCTGGAGAAGAAATCTGGACACTTGTTCCTGCAACGGCACAGTTCATTGGGCCGCATTTGACACACAACATCGCGGAGTGCAGAATGGTATGCGTCAATAACCCACCCCGTTTAACGATATGCGAAAAATACAGACCATGCTGCTTACCACTCCATTTTCTTTGACATTTGCAGTTTTTCCTGCCAACCATTTTCGACTTTGGATGGTGCCTGTACAGCTGGGATATGCAGCGCAAGAATATTAATATTTTTGATCCGTCATACGGGAGCTGCACCACACAGCGTCGCACGGACCTCCTGGAAGCCGTTGCCGACAAGCTCCACGTGGCGCTATTCACCACGATTTACAAGCTGTTCAACAACTGGCACGTGGATTGCATTAGATGGGAGAAAATCTTCCACGTCACTTCGCCTACCACAGTCAAGCAGTAAGTTATCTTTCTCGCTTAACGGTTTTACGCACAATCCATTGTTAAATTACTAATCCGATCACAGGAAGGACACCGGGATTTGGATTGTTCGCGTGGCAAAACACTTCGATGGCAACCAGGTTCTTGCGGATATGTCACAGGTGCGTTTTTCGATTTGCGTGCATTTTGGATTTGCGACCGGTGGACTGGCTAGTTGACAATCTAACGATGCATTTCGTAACCACGCAGGGATCAATCGTAGGAGAGCGGCAGGAGATTCTGACCGAGCTCGTTGAAATGAAGGGCAACATGGCCCCCCTGCCGGATAGCATCACCAACCTAATCACCTCATGGCCCGCCCAAGAGCTCTAAGTTTCGCGTGCTGGCTGCCCTTCCATATAAAATAAACACAGGGCTTGCACCCTAGTACGTGTAATGTGTCTAGTGGCCAACCAAGCCCGTTTCGGGGGCTGTAAACAAATATCTATGTACTGTAATGCGTGTAATGGGCAACCAGGACCGATTATTGTAATATATAATAATCACTCGCCCTCTAATGCGTGTAATGAGTCGGTGAGTGTAATATATAATCAAAGACTGTGGGCTTCGATCGGTCAAAGTATAAACGCCATGGGTTTCGAACACGCGCGCTAGCTACCTGCAACGCTACAAGCTACCCCAGACGTATAGCACAGTCGCCTCCCGTCGCGCCAGTACTGTTGCACTGCTGAGCAATAAAACTAGATTCGCGTGCACCTCAGAATATCTCTGCCGCATGGAAACGGTGGCGTCCACATGCAGTTAGCTGGCTGACTTTTCCGACGCACGCACGACGAGGAGGAGGCAGCACCATTGTTTCCGGTCCACATCATGGTCGACAGCTCTCTTGCCCGAGACCAGGAAACAATCTCCGCTGGTTCAACGAAAAAGGTGACGACGTTTTCTGTGACGGCAAAACACAAACCAAAATTACGATGTTGTTCATACATGTCTTCATACACAAATCACATACTAAGCATTCTCTTAGGAATGCAAACATGGGACGTGCCCGGTAATGTCTTCAAGACCCCAAGCAAGAGAAGATTTTTTGAAGATTTCCAAACCCCAATGAGGGGCATTTGGAAAAATTGCCTGCTTCGTGGTGTCACATTCTAAGTTTTAGGAATGCAAGAAACGAAACACTTTTTCTCTTGCGACGCTTCCAACAGCATGATAGCTTTCAAGAGAGAAAGAAAACATACATGGTTAACCAGTTTCCTAACTATTCACATGGTCGCATCGTAGTTTACAAATGAGCGGCACTTGTCTTACATCATAAAATTAATTATACAGATAAATTTTTGTGTTCAGTTCTACAAGTTGAAGAAACAGAACTCCCGCTCGATAGGTGCATTCCACCACGAAGATGAGTGCACTGAAGACTTAACCCCTTGGCGCGGTCACACCTTTATCTAAAACATAAGCAAAGAGAAAACCAAACATTTTTTCTTCGCGACCCTCCGACACCATGATAGTGGTGAAGAGAGAAAGAAAACATACATCAAATCCATCGGTTTTCTAACTAATTGCGTGGTTTTCTACGTAAACCGTTTCTTTTTATATCAAGATGAGCTTCACTCCCGTGATGATTCGGTTTGGCCGTACACGAATTGAACCAAAGAGGCTTATTTAACTTTTCAAACAACAAATGAGCCCCATAACATTTTCCAACGTAATATAAATTGGTGTTTCGGTGGGTTTGGGTGTTGGCCGTACACAAATTGAACCAAAGAGGCTTCTTCAAAGTTTTCAAACAACAAATGAGGGGCACTTGTCATACACCATAGCTTTTTCCATCGCAATTTTTATTGGTGTTCGAGTGGATTTTCTTACAAGGAGAATAGCTTCCAAGCTAAACCACCCAATCCCCCAAGATTGGGTGTTGGCCGTACTCGAACTGAAACAATGAGGATTTTCTCATTTTCCAAAAAAACAAAATGAGGGCCACTTGTCATACACCATACATTTTTTTCCCACAACATTATTTGGTATTTGAATGGATGTTCTTCCATAGAGAATAGCTTCTTGGAATCCAAGAACTCAAACAACAGATGATTTTTTTAAATCTCCAAATTCAAAAGAGGGGCATTTTGCGTACAACATAGCTCTAGTCTATAGGTACACACAAAAATGGTGGGACATGCCTCGTGATGTTTACAAGAAAACAATCCAAAGAGGATTTCTAAAAGTTTTAAAAAACCAAACATGGGGCATTCGTCATACACCGTAGTTTTACAAATGACCGGCACTTGTATTACACCATAAAATTAATTATACAAGTTGAAGAAACAGAACTCCCGCCCGATAGGTGCATTCCACCATGAAGATGAGTGCACTGACGACTTAACCCCTTGGTGCGGTCACACGTTTCACGCATTTATCTAAAACATAAGCAAAGAGAAAACCAAACATTTTTTCTTCGTGACACCTCCGACACCATGATAGCGGTGAAGAGAGAAAGAAAACATACATCGAATTCATCGGTTTTCTAACTAATCGCGTGGTTTTCTACATAAACCGTTTCCGTTTATATCAAGATGAGCTTCACTCCCGTCGATGAACCAGATGAGCGGTTTCTACGTAAACCGGTTTGGCCGTACACGAATTGAACCAAAGAGGATTTTTTAACTTCTCAAACAACAAATGAGCCCCAAAACATACACCAAATTATCCGGTTTTCTAACTAATTGCATGGTCTCTTGCATAAACCGTTCCTGTTTCTATTAAAACGAGTGCCACTCCCATTGATGATTGGTGTTTGAGTGGATGTTCTTCCAAGGAAAAAAGCTTTGAAGCTAAACCGCCCAATAACCCAAAAGAAGACGCGGTCACACGGCTTTGTCTAAAACATATTCAAAGAAACAAACCAAACACACACTTTCGTCCCGATGCTTCTGACAACATGACATAAAATTAATTATACATATAATATTCGGTGTTCAGGTCTACAAGTTGAAGATACGGAACTTTGCGCCCGATAGGCGCCTTCCACAACGAAGATGAGTGCACTGACGACTAAAGCCCTTGGCATGGGTAGTTCTAATTATACAAATAATATTTGGAGTTCATATTACAAAGTAGATCCAGCAGTCATTTTTGGAGTCCGAACAATTGACAACCTTAGAGGCTTCAGGCAGGTGGGTTTAACACGATGGCTGGAGGCAGGGCGTTGTTTCTTGGCATAGTAAGCACCAGCATCATGAGCTTCTGCTTGAACCGCAGCATCTTGTCCTGACAACACAAACCAAACAAATATTCAGAAAGAGTTCATCACTCCGAGAATAAATAGTTGCTAGGACAATGCACGCACCGCCCACATCCCTTCTGTCATGAACTCCCCATCAAAGCACATAGTGTAGTGTAGAGTGTAGAACGGAGTGTCATCGCTGCATCCGAGCACAAGTTATACGTAAATTTGATATTCTAAGCTGCAGATCAAACATCAAAGCGGATGGACGGGGGGCGCATACCTGTTCGATGGCTCATGCATCAGGCGGTGAGCCGCCCTTTTGAATTCATCTTGTCGGACATGCCACCCTTTGAAAAACTTGTCAATGCACTTGCACAGCCCATAGAGCATCCTGTCGAGGACCCGTGCGTGTTGCCTCTCCAACTCTAGAAGGTTCCACTGGGTACGTCTCGGATCCATCACGTGAGCAATTTTCTTCAGCATGTCGAAAACATAGAGCACATAGAAACCTCCCTCGTCCTTGAACGGCACGGTTATCTGAAAAAAGCACATACATGCAGCTGTCACGTAACATGCTAAAACATGGTTATGAACTAACGATCTACGGATCAGCTAGGGATTACCAGGCGGCATGTCTCCACATCGTATCCCAGGTGCTCCCCAACAAACAAGTTTTTTATGTAAGGATCGCTCAAGAAACCGTCGCCCACCTCCATGATCCGGGACTGCACGAAACAAGGAACAAGACGCTCAGGCCACGATAATCATGTATGGATCATTGAACTAAACATCGCCGATTCGAATTACGTACCGCAAAGTAAGGCGGCATTGGGTGACGGAAACGCGCCCTGTCTGAAGGATCGTACCACCTTGCATCTTGTTCCCTCATCATCCTGTTTGCGACTTCGAAACACTTGTCATCCAGTGTCTGACAAAAGTTTTCATAAATTTCATAGCCAGTCATTTTCACATGAGGCGGACCCTGTTGATCGACCCAGACACTGCAAAAAGGAGGGGATGCGATTAGTTAGATATAACGCTAGCTGCTGAACAAACAACATGCGATAAATTCAGTGTTTTCTCAAAACGCACTGGGACCAACAGTACCTGTTCAATACATCCGGGGATAACTGTTGTATTTGTACCCAAGCGGCGTGGGCGACTAGAGGCGACACGAATTCGTAATTGAACTCCGGGATGCGGAATGGTGAGACACCATTCTCCGTGGAGATAACGATCTTCCTCCCATCTCCCTCCTCACCAAACCTTGCCAGCAAGTTTAACTCACGAACAGCTGCACCTGCATTGACAAGCGTCGTTCAGCTGCGACTACAAATTTAGTATCCTGACATAAGTAAATTCCATTCACAGGAACCACTTACGTCTACCCTGGTAAACAATGATCTCGTTGCTGTCCTCCACCTACCTTTCTTTCCTCTTCCCCAGTTGCACGAAGCCCATATTTTCACCAATCGGCCGCCCAGCCCCTGCATCATGCTGGCCACACCGAACAGGCTGCACCACATTCTCTAATCCACCATCTAGATACAACTGGCCAAAATACCCCATGGACATGAATATTGGCACACCCGCAGAACGGAACCGGGGTGGTGGGTGTCGCGTGGCTGCCCAGGCAGCAAAAGGAACGGACCTGGAGGGGAAGCAACCAGTTTCTCATTTAATTCACTGAAGTAAGCATCGGCGCTGTTGGTATATGCATAAATGCTGGGTCTCACCTGTCTCGGCGTGCTCAATGTGGCCATGGGCAGAGCTCGCGGGAGCAACTGGCACTGGACGGACGGCAACTGCATCGCGTACTCCTTGTTCAGCAGGCATCAATAAATTGGTAACATCTACCGCATCTATCACACTGCAAGAGGAAAACTTACCAGGACGAAGGACGCCTGCCGTGGGGATCATTTCGTCAGGCTCTCCTGCTTGTGCTCCACTGCATCCTTCCCCGGAAGCACCCCCCTGGTACGCACCTGCGCATTAAAACCAACAATCATTTGTTTTTTTGCCAAAAATGAACAGACACTGAATTAATGCAACGGTAGATATAGAATACGTGCGTTGTCCTGGTTACCTGATTGCGCAGCGACTACAATCACTTGGTTTTTAAGCTCGTTTACTGAATCACCCAGGCCCAACCCATCCACGTACTTGAGCAAAGCTTGCATGTCCCGCATTTTCATCACCCTCTCGTTAGCAAGGTGCCTTTCAATCTCTCTGTGCATGTTCTCGTTCATGCAGGTGATTGTCCCGTCGTTAAGTGCAGTTAAGTTGCGAAAGAACAAAGTATTACGCTCAGCACTAGCCAGCGCGTGCTCTTTCAGTGAGCGATCTATGAAAGCTTTTGCCTGAAACCAAACACAATGGTTAGTGCGCACCACTTCTGCAGGTGGCTAAAAAGAATGGGTTTAATGAAATCACCTCCTGGATTTGTCTCCTAACATTTTCTCTGTTCCATGGCAAGCTTTGATCCGTCATACGCCTGGCCTGTTGCATGCATGCATCGGTCAGAACAAGGGTGGTGTGCACAAAAAAAGAAACATGGGATGAAGGCCGATGATCACCTTCATCACACCGTATCTCTTCGGAACGCTGCCTATGGCTGTATCTTTGAGTATCAGTTTTGACAAGTTGGAGGCAGTGTAGAACTTTATTCTGGGGCGCACAAGCGGGTCAGGCTGGACAGATGCAGAAGTGTCGACCGAGTCGAAATACAATGCCTGCCACGGAAGCAAACTGACTCAATTTAGTTCAAGCCCTGAACAAACATAATATTAATTCAAATTCCTACGCACGATGGAAACAGGCACCTCACCTGCAACACTAGCGGGCACCCGTACAGCTGCGGCCTCTTCCCTTCACTGTGTATTGCATGGGCCGCCTGGGCTGCGCCGATGAGCTCAGAATGAACGTATCTTCCCCAGTTCACCCTGTGCAGGTTAGCCGGCTCCATGCAAATAGCATACGCCTCCGTTGGGACAGTGTGCCTCCTCTCCCTAGGACTAAAACAAGTTGCCATGCAAAGCATGGCAAAACCGACCTGGATCCTGATCTTGTCCTCTTCAGACAGGGTGGTCTGGCATGGTTTCTTCAACGCCCATCTAATGTCACCGACAGTTATGTAAAAGTTTGACGGGTGCAACCCTAGGTACTCTCTGATCTGCGCTAGCTGTGCCGTTGAAGGCGCAACATCTCTCTTTTCTATTTCTATATCTCCGCCTAGTGCAATTCCTAAGATGTTGTGGATGTCAACCTCATTGAATGTGACGTAAACGCCATCATCTATCTTGAGTGCACCACGCTCAAGGTCTACATCTAGGAATAAACTCCAGCAGTTCTCCCGATCCACATGGGTTATGTTGCCTATAGCTAGCATCCCCCCGAGACCAATCTCCCTTACAGCATCTCTCTGTTCATCAGTAAAAAGAACAGCCGCTTTGTACACATCTTTGGGAGCGAAACTACTGTCTACTGTGCATTTTGGCTGCGCGGCTTTCTTCCTAGACTCATAAACCTTGCTACAACGTGGACGGCTAGACCCGGACATCTAAACGAAGCAAAGGATAGGAGAGCAAAAGAGAACAGGGAACAAGAAACAAGAGCGCCCCATCAGTATACATCCAAGCAAATGCGAGAAAGTATTACATCTAGCAAAGGGATTTTTTCTCACCTTGCAGTTGGCCGCCGCTCCGGCGACGCGCTCGCTCCAGAAGCAGAGCTCTCGCAGTGGTAGAGTGCTCTGGTTCTTGGATAGATGAATGGCTTCCCTCAGACGACTCCCCCTCGGGCAAGCTCTTTCTTATGCACGCGGAGGGGAGGGGGTAGAGAGTACAGAAGAGTAATGCCTGACTAAACAGCTCTGTCTACTCGCGTCAAATCGGACTGCCAGGGCGGCAAAGCGCGATGATGGCCTGTGCTCGCTGGCTGAGCATGGCTTCAAGGCGCGGTACGTCCTCTATCCGTCCGGGATCTCCTAGCATACCATGTCTATGTATTAAACTAAACTACACGCTCGGTACGAAGAACCTTTTGCAAGCACGTAGCCGGCTGTCTAGGGCCACTACACACGCGGCCACACGTGATCCGGTCACACATGCACGCATTGAGCACCGCTGCGGCGAGTTTGAAAATCGTTCACACCAATCCATATGAAAAAAAGAATTACAGAGTAAATCGCCCTAATCAATTCTCACAGCACTATGCAGGTCGACGCCTCTTTATGTATGCAAACCACCCATCGCGCGATCAAGCGCAAGATGACAACCAGGGACTAAATTGCTAGGCAGCCCAAGACACAGCGAACCGGAGGAAGCATGGCCACCCATCAAAACCCGTACCCCCGCTCATTTTTGTAAAACCAGAGCCACTGTTGTGATGACGGATGCAGGTCACGCAATCCTAGCGCAAGATCACCCACCCCCCACCCCCCCCATAGCACACCACTGTTCACATTTTGACTAACATTTCCTTCGGGGAGGCACAATTTTTTTATTTATATTGGACATTCTGGGTCCATGTCATTGGTAATCTTTAGTTGGTTTCCGACCCGTGAAGATGTATGAGAGAGTAGAAAGTTGGGGTTATTCATTTTAAGCACCAACATTTAGTTTCCTCTTTCTTCATCTCTTCCGGAGTGGAACCGGTGACGCCGGGGGGGGGGGGGGGGGGGGGGGGGGGGGGGGGGGGGGTGGGGCGGAGGGTGGTGGTGTACGTGCCCCGGTCGTATCATCGATTTCTCGTCCCGCTGAGATTCGTGTCTGATGATCGGCCGTCGACACTCTCGCGGGTGGCGGTTGTGTCAACTGCCGTATCAAATAAAATGCCCCACGCTAGCATTCGTAAAACATGCGGGCAGTTTAGATTCAAACCTATTGTCCGAAAAAAGGACAAGCCCTCTCGTAAACATTGTGGTAGGCTCGGGCTTTCTTTTTTTACACCGAGAACTGAAAATGTCGCCTTCGAGCCTCCGAGAATTGCATGTGGTTAGAATACACCCACTCCTACGCGGCTGTTTTGTGCCCAATAGAACTTATTGTGGATTCGTTGAAGAGCGACAAATGAACTATTCGACTTTAGGTTTTTCACGAGTGCAAGTCATGTGTGGGAACACACATTTGTTCATGTTTCGGAAAATCTCACCAGCGCATTTTTTCTGCTTCACGTGGGTGACCATGGATCGGCTTTTTCCCAGAAAGAATGGACCGTTCAAATTATGTTCTCCTTTTCTATCTTGACGTGCACCCACTCCTACGCGGAATTTTCTTATCGATTCGTTGAAGAGCGACATCTAGATTATTCGATTTAGGTTCTCCCCTTCCTTTTCGAAACCAACGCAAAAGGTGGGTGTAGTCATTTCTTCTTTGCGGAAAACTCGCCCTGGCTAATTTACGCCTAACGTGCGTCACCAGGGCTTGTCTTTCCCCCAGAATTAATAGATCTTTCAAATTAGGTTTTCTTTTATGTTGAAAGCTACAAACATAACGGCGCTATTCATTCCGACTTTTTTTTAAAACGAACCGACGCCATTCATTACAACTTTTATTTAACGAACGACGCCATTTCATTTCCAACTTTTTGTGTGTTGTCTATAATGCAGTTTTTATTTTTTTGCCTTTTGCAATATCACACCGTCTTTTACACACACCCAACGGATATACAGACAGCCTGTTTACATTTTTTTTCAAACCCTAAATCCTAGGATCAGACGGTAGGCCTGTACGATGCATTCGCTGTGTTCATAAAACCATAGGCAAGGAAAGAATTTTTGCGCCGTCAGACATTTTTTATTCATGAGTCGTACAAGCGCCATACACCTGGGCGCACGCGAACCGGTTACCACAGCTGGCCCATTGGGCATCAATACAGTTTGGGCCTTTTACATGCAACGCTGTCGACCTCGTCGTCGTCTTCCCATGAAGCCCACGCCCACCTGTATACTACAACGTGAAATAGTCGATCCCCAGCAGGTTCAGGTTTTATCTCTTGCGCCAGCTCTGCAGACTCATGAGGGTCGTTCTCGCCTGACCCTTCTGTTAAATCATAAACTTCTGCATCCAGGGATGCATTGGCTGCCACGCATTCTTCATTCTCACCTTCGATATCTGCCGCACGCACGCTACCCTGAAATCATAGAGTTTGTGCATCCCAACTGTAAGACTCCATGAAAGCCAGCATCATGTTCATTGAGAATGCAACCATCGGAAAAAGCTTACATCGTTCTGAGGTTGAGCAACACCTTGTCTCCCCAACTGCCCTTCTGTACTAACTGCACGCACCTCGCGCTGTATACATAAAAAACGTAATGCATGAGGAGGGGGAACAAAACGTGTGCGCTGAAAGAAACAAAGAAGAGGCGAACGAGCACCTGAATTGTTTCTGTGCTGCCTCCTGAGTATGAGCCAGCTGAAGACGAGCTCGACATGATGCTTGCTGTGCCCATCTAGCACATGCACGAGGTGTTTATATAGCCCCCGCTCTAGGCGCGGGCGGATATGTTTGAATTTTGAAATCTGCAAACCCCACATAGCTGTAAGCTTGAATGCTTCATTTACCTCCGCGACCTGACGCGGGCTTAAATGCCATTTTCAAATTTACCCATGGCGCACTAGGTTACAGACGTGCTCTAGCCAGACACGCATGGACACAGCCAACCTTGTGGCAAAACAATGTGCTCCAGTTGGATGATGGGTGACTGTACAGAAAAACATGGCACCTACCGAGATGCATTTTGAAGTCAACAACGTTCGAGAACTTTTATTAATACAACAGCCAAATACAGGGGACAAGAAGTTCAGACAAACATTTTGGAGAAACTAATGAGATGGAGGAACACCGGCCATCGAGGACAAGAGCGGCTTGCTGCATGTTGTTTTCCTATGCCCAGGCACTCCACACTTGCTGCATGTGCCCACTTTCCTTTCTTTTCTAGGGGCGTCACCACGGTCGGGGCAGGTGCTTGACTTGTGGCCTTTGCCCCTACAGATCGAACAAAACCTTGATCTTTTGTTGCTTCCCTTCTCATATGGAGCCTTGTCCCTGCTTGTTGTTGGTCGGCCACGTTTCTTTTTCCTTTCTGGTGCAAGCATACTCTCATCCAGATTGACAGTAAACCTGGATGCAGCCTCAGAAAAGTCTAAATTGTAGCTATCTGCATTTGGACAGGATCCTTCTGATGCCATGTCTTTGGACGTCGGTGCCCCCTCGCCTTGGTTTGCTGGTGGATGAACCGACACCGATGTTTCTCCTATGGCCGTTATGTGATTCCCTTCAACACTTCTTACAGAGCACGCCGCCTTACAAATCTTGGTTTTCTTGCTGCAACCACCCGCAACTCCTTTGTTCGAGACCTGCTGCTCAACGATGCCTAGGCCATCATTTGGTGCGCTAATCTCAGCTCCTCTCTCCCTAAGATCCACCAATCCATCCAACATGAATTTGTATGCTTCTAGGTTTCTGTCGCCCATTTTAACCACCTCCAGGGCAGTGATGTACAAAGCAGAATGTCTATAAGTGGGTGCGTCCGGCGGGCCCATGTCCTGTTGGTAATGTTTGAGATGATCCGGCAAATTATCTCTGCCATGTATGCTCCACCTCTTCAAGATGTGCCTGTGGGGAATCTCCCTAAGCCGGAGCACATTCATGACCTGTGAAGAACATATAATATCAGAAGGTGCATCGCCCAAGCAGCAGGGGAGCTACATATGCATGATAAAAAACCTAGGTAGTCAGTTTCCCGCTTATTCAGATATTGGAGGTGAGATGAAATCCCTAGGTGTAGAATTGCCACCTTGCTAACCTGCAGCGAGTGACAGCAGACCATACCCATGTCCTCGAACAGGCCGCATATGCACGAGAAATACCCCAGATTATCAAACACATTGACCTCATATCGGCATTTGAACCATTTCTCTCGCTTTTCAGCCTTGACATGGGTCACCATGTATTTCTTCTTTGGTATGATCTCTTCTACACCATAGCTTCCGGATTCATACAATATTCCTCCAAAAATCTCAAACATCTTCCTGGTGTAAATCTTGCTAGCGTGCACTTCTAGTGGGGTGTTGACCTTCAAGACAGCTCCACTCTGCAGTAAAACAACAAGAGAGAAAATATATGTCATTAAATGCCCCACGAGTTTTTGGTTGTCGGGCGGACATTATGTGGAATTTGTCATACCAGCCTGGTTCGTTTCTCCTAGAACCCTTCTTCTTGTTCATGGTCAAACTGTAGCTTGTTATATTGCTTGACAAAAAGATTCATTGAGCAAGAAGGTGGAACATATTGTTTCAACATGTGATTTGCGCTCTCACTCCTTCCAGTACTGGTTTGCCTGGCACAGAATTTTCCTGCAAAGTATGGTTTGGCCCATTTCTGCCTTGTTTCATAAATTTGCGTCAGGTACGTGTTCTTAGTCAGTGAGTACTTCTCAAGCAACGCTGCCCACCCGTCCTCGAACTCCTCGATGGTGAGCATCTTGTGGACCAACTTGTGGAATTCTGCCCTGAAATCAGACTTCTTTGTGTAATTAGACCCCAGGCTCTCTTTGGCCTTCTTCAGGATGTGCCACTTGCACCATCTGTGTGTTGCATCTGGATATATTTCCTCAATAGCGACTTCCATCGCCCTGGCTTGGTCTACACAACACGACATACAAGTCAATCATAGATCTTCACGCAACTAAAAGGGAATAACATAGATGCATTTCATTTTACCTGTCAAAATTGTAATTGGTCTTTTCCCTCCCATCATCTTCACAAACTCATCAAAAATCCATTTGAAAGTGTCGACCGTCTCATCTCGCATGAGCACACCAACATACAACACACTCTGGAAGTGGTTGTTCACGCCAACAAAAATTCCGAATGGCATATCGTATAGATTGGTCTTGTATGTTGTGTCGAATGTGACCACATCGCCAAAGTGATGGTATTGTTTTTTGCTACGCCCATTTGTCCACATGAGAGTGCGTATCCTACTTTCATCGTCTACCTGCACATTGTAAGTAAACTCGCCGTCTTGGACTTTCAATTCTGAAAAGATGGCCATAGTCTTCTGTACATCATCGTCCGCCTACTCCCTACTCAGCTTCCCACACAGTGTCCTCAAGCATCTTTTGGTGAACGGAACGTTTTCTACCCTTCCAAAAAAGTTGCAAGAATGTTGTAAACTTTGCTCAGGTTCACATTATTCTCTCTAAGCTGAGATACTAGCTCTCTCGTATATTTGTCAATATGCCTATGTGAAGGGAAGTGGAGTTTCTCAGCACATGTGTTCAACATCGAGTGATTGTGGTTGGACCTGAATTCGTTGATGTACCAGCCATCGTCATCTGTACGCAAGAGTCTTATCATGGCTTGGCATTGACACCGTGATGATGTTGAGTTCGCCTCTTTTGGCTTGCCCTGATTTTATCAAAAAAAAAAACAAAAGCTGGTAAGTGACCTGTCCGACCTTTCTGAACATGAAGCAAGAATCAGCATGATATTGTGGTTACTCACCGAGCAATAGCACACAAACTCCTGCATGCATCTCGTTCCTTTGACATTGGTTATGCTCTTTGCATATCTGATGCCAAACCCTGTCTCCCAGGAATAAAGATTGTAAAAATCGTAGGCCTCGATTATAGAGTCAAAAGTCAGCCCCACCGATGGTGTCACCACCGTGTTTGTTTTTCTTTTGGCAAATCCTGTGAGTGCTGTTTCCAGGGCTGTCACCCTTTCAGCACTTGTTGCTCTCTTGTCTGGCATTGCCACCTTCCTGTTCCTGAACACGGCAAGGAAAGTGAGCACATGTATGATTTATCTAAAGAGGCGTGAAGAAAAACGATAACTTGTGGCAGGAACTAGTTACCTTGTAACCCATCCAACTTTGTCATCAAGAGCCGTATATCTATTCTCCATCCTCGAAGCCCTATTGTCATCTAGATCCACATTGCCTGTTTCTGACCTAACGTCAACAGAATCCATCAAATCCGCAAATCTGCCACTGGGGTCGTCCTCGGTAACCTCTCGCAGCATGCTCAGCCTCTCCGAATCGACGCCAAAAACAGCAGAATCGGGGTAACTAGCACTCGCCCATGATAATCGCGAGCACACAGATCCGTTGCTTTCCCCCATAATCGGCGGCATGCTATGGAAGACAGGGGGGTCGATTACAGTTCGTCTAGTACTATGATGCTGAGAAAACAAGGCTATTCATATGGATCTTGCCAGGGATTACCTGGATTTCTCTGTTTCTGCTGAAGCCATGCCGTCTCCCCCCCTTTGCGCCTCCTCCAGTGTGCAGCTTCAAGAAGATGTACAATGCTACTGGTCGGAGACGGCTCGCCCGCTTGCTAAATGATGGTGGACCCGACGTCAGGGCGTTTATGACCACACCACCGAACGGGTGTCCCAGCGTGTCGACTAGCTAATGGACAACGCTGTATTTGTACAAAAGTAAATGCATACTGGCCCATAAATGAGAGCGTATAGCGGGCGTATCCCGGCTAAGAACAAATAAAACACTGTGCCGTATTTGCTAGTGGGGAGGAGTTGCTATATTAGCTGCCGATCGCAACGCGCTGCCGACGCACGAGATAACGACCTCGCGTGGCCGCATGTCCTCAAAATTCGCGTCGCATTTTCTTCTTCTTTTGAGATCGTCAGTGGATCTAGAGTGGGTGAACGCAGAGGTGGCAATGCATAGGGGGAATCTTGATGGCCTCCAAAGTCCAAACTAGTGTTGTTACCTTCTTGGAGATCAATCCAATGGCACATCGGATAGCATAGAAGAATCAGAAGATACAACATTTAACTAGGAAGGCAGCCAGATTAGCTAGAAGAACATGATGACGACCGGTCAAACAGATAGAATCTCTCCTACGGGCAGAGGAGAGGCGTCGACCTCGGCTGGCCGCGCGGATTTCGCCTCGGCTCTGTATTGGGTGAGCTTTCCAGGAGTAAAATGCACGTGCTTCAGTATTTTGTTAATAAACTACTAGAAGTGTTTCTGTCTTTTGCTTATGATCACCTACAGAGCTTGTAATGGCTGTGTTCTGCTTATGATCAGGCTGTTGGATCTCTCTTTTATTTCCTAAATTATGGCTTATGTACTATCCAGGACCTACATGTGTGGTGCGGTTCAAGCAAATTCAGTTAAACAATGTTCTGTTCGATGCAGATTCAGTCATATATATGAACTTCTATTATCTTCAGTTCAGATGTGTTGTGGTTCATGCAGATTTGGTCAAATTCAGATCATTTGAGCACAAGTACTGTTGCGCTGATATTACAAATGCACAAGTTCAGTTCAGTCTCAATTGCAATATTCTTGCACATGTATTGATATCTTTTCATGCACAAGAACTCTCAGCTCAGCCATGTCATAAACTGTGCAAAAGTATGTGCAAAAGTAGTCTCAAACTATTTATTTTCACTCAGCAAAAATGCACAGTCATACTCAAATAAATATGTGCAATGGAGAGAGCCATACACAAGACAAGTACTCTCAGTTCATGATTCAGCAAAAGGACACGGTTATACTACACAGCACAAGCACTCTCACAGCAAAAGCGGTCTCAGAACTCCACCAATTACTTGCAGTACACAAAGAAATTTCGTTTCATAACAAATCCATATCATAACCCTGCATAGCAATGGTCGACAAACACAACCCTTCAAATTCAGAATAGCATTGCAACCTTAAACATCCGACGGCAGGAAGCTGCACTTTACCTCCATGGCGGTAAGTAGAGCAGCGGGCATCACAGCGTCGCTACAGTCTCTGACAGCCGTCGCCAGGAGGACGTGCCCGCACGACCATCTGCTCATCCATGGAAGCGGAACGCACGTGGCCCGCCTCCGGGAGCCGTCAGGGCTCTCCCCGCCGTCATGGTGGAATGGTCGACAAAAAAACTAACACTGAGAGAAGCATAGACCTGACAATACACTTTAAACTCTAGTAATTGTGTGCTAGTCAACTTCATGTTCCCTATTCAAACTCACATAAAATAGGACATTATCTCAGGCCTGTTTCGCAACTAAAAATTGGCTCTAGCAGATTGAATGACAAGAATATAAATCCATGATGTAAAATACATATGTGATTTATGTTCACAGGTACAAGTGTAAAAAATGGCATCAGACCATAACATCAAGCTTCACTGGTCGGCAAATACAAGTGTGTACAAGGTACTTACTCTGCAGTTAACTATCCATTGCCTCTTCATATCTCTGATGAGGCTGATCAATACTGTATTCAGAAGAAATTTTGATTATTTTCTATGCACTTTCTTTGCCAAATTTGAACAAATATGAAGAAAAAACTTACTACTCTGGAGTTCCACACTGTAAGAATAGGAGGACAAAGGCCGTGGCATGAGCAAAGAACATCCCAAACTCCTTCCCTACCATATGGCCCACATTCTCTGGATTATCCATTTTCTGGTCCTGTGTAGTTTGCATGTAAAGACACTGTTTAATGTATATGCCTCAAATTTTATGTATCCATGAAACCAAGGGATCTCATCACACTACCTGGGCAGATAATGGTAGTAGAGGCAGCACTGGTGCAGCATTTGGCCACTTGGTCATTCGCCACTGGGTATCACCTGGAACCGTCGGCCAGAACCACTGCCCTTGAGCAGGCTGCCACACCCAGCCCCATTCCCCCTCAGGAGTAATGATCATCCATCGCCAACGCCCTGCACCATGGGGTGGCACTTGCTGAATCTCCCCTAGCAGAGCTCCCCTTGGCCCCTGAAATGACAGAAGAGGTAAAATTTACAACGTTGCTTTGTCTCCAGCCCAACTGTGACATTTTTTACAACAAACATAGTAATATGTATACCTTTGTTTTTTCAGGTGCATGAACTCTGTTGTTTCTTCCAAAATTGTATAATGACTCAGGTGTACCTGTATATCCTCTCCTTGGAGGTACCCCTGCCTGCCCGCTCTGCCACCACATAATTTCATAAAAGATCGGATTTTGTTCGGCTTGATCAGGCCAATTTTGACCAACTACTGCAATCTGATCCATCAGTAAATCATTCCAAGCTTGTCGAAGGAGAATATTAAACGCGCGTACGTCATCCTGCCCAAGATGATTTTTTGCTGTTGCAAGTGCTGAAAACAGCGAATACGTATGATCCGGCAATGAGAACGAGAAGTGATGGTATATCAGACGAATGAACCTAGATTGGAACACAATTGATGGTCCAATTCCTAATGGGACATTAGTGGTTATATAATGAAGATGGTCTGTGAATAGTGCAGGCACGTTTCTAGGTTGGTTTCCTTCACAGTAGTATGGCAGCAAAGCATTGCTCAAGGCTCTAAGATCAATAAGGAGGTCATGAAAACCAAGAGTCTTGTGGAGTGCAGGTATGCCCATCATAAATAATTCACCAGCGACCAGGAAATTGCGTACAGAAAATGATCCATGCCAGCAATACCCTCGATTGAATGTATCAATGACAAACCGGTAGGCACTCTTCAGATAGTTGCGACCAATGTTGCTGCATATGACAGCAGCATCTCCAAAGGAAAGATCAAAAAATTCAGTCAATTGGGTCCGGTGGGTGCCTATTTGGGTCCGGTGGGCGCCGATCCATTGCAAGAAGAACAAGGCTTGGGCTTGATCCATTCCTTAAAAGCAGAAAACGGAATGTTATTCTTATATTGTCAGACATAAGCAAAAAAACAAGTAACCCGAATGCAGGCAAACAACACTTATTTTAAATAAAACAATCAGCACACATTGACAGTCAGCACATATTTGAAATCAAACAATCAACACAAATTTTCCAATCAGTATCAAAATATACTCAAAAGCCAGAATTAGAACAAACTAAAAAAGCTGTAAACTACAGCTAAAGTATACCACATATTAAAGCAGCAATTCAAGAATTGATAGTCCATGGGGAAAAACACAGCTTAACAGCAATTACCAGGATAGGGTTGTTGATAATGCCGCGGTATAACACCTACATCTAGTACTATTTGTGGACAAGAATAAAATGAACCAGGACAATACTGTTACTAAGTATATGAAATTAACCAAGTTATTTTCATCATGTCAACATGTACAGAAACTTGCATAATCATAGAAAAAAACAACTTAAGCACATAGGCACATACAAGTGCTCACCCAACAGATAACGTTTTCTGAGCAAAAGGACTACCAAATGCACACCTGATTTTTTCATAAATACTCCCTCCGTCCGGAAATACTTGTCCAAGGAATGGATGTATCTAGATGTATTTTAGTTCTGGATACACCCATTTGTATCCATTTCTATGACAAGTATTTCCGGACGGAGGGAGTACCATTTACTTTCGATTAACTTACTTTAATTTGTGAAGCCATAGCTCTGGAACTACGCATAGAATGGCCTCATAACAGAGTACTTAATCATATCATAGTTTGCACTTAACAGAAGTAAAGCACACATACAATCATCCATTCTGTCAGCAACTCAACATACAAATACATAGAGAGGCTCATATAACAAATTAGAAGGACTAAAAGATACTAAATCAATCTAAGGAATTGCTTGTAGGCATTTGCCCATCACGTTACAAATTATACATCAGAGGACAGCGATTGATATAATGAGGAATGAGGATAAAATAGCATACCCCGACGCCGTGGACTGAGTCGGATGAGATGAAATGCTGGAGAGCCAAGGAGGGTGGTTCAGGTCGGATATGTGGGAACGGCTGAGAGCTCCGCCGCCGCCCCCTTGCACTCGCTTCGCTGCCACCGTCTGTTCGCGCCGCCATGGACGCGAGGTGTCGAGAGGTATGAGATCGACCAGATGCGTGGCAAGATGGGAGATCCGAGCGTCGCCTGATGGGCGCCCTTGCCTTCGCTTAGCTGCCGCCGCCTTGTTCGCGCCGCCGTGGACGCGAGGTGCCGAGAGGTGGGAGGTCGACCGGATGCGCGGCGAGCCGGGAGATCCGACCGTCGCTCGATGGGTGCCCTTGCCTTTGCTTCGCTGCTGACGCCTTGTTCGCGCCGCCGTGGACGCACGTGAGGTGTCGAGAGGTGGGAGATCGACCGGATGCGCGGCAAGCTGGGAGATTCGACCGTCGCCCGCCGCAGCTGCGTTAGGGTTTGGGGCTTTGGGCGACGGGGCTGGATTAGGGTTTGCCGTGTGTAGAGGAGAGGGTGAGGGGCTGGATAGTGCGTGCGCGCCCGCGCGGCGGCTGCGGGGTGCGAGGGCCGGCTGGGGGGGTTATATACGGGATAATAGGGTTTGCTGGGCTAGTGGGCTCTAAGTTTCTATACCGCTCGGAATAAATTTCGATCCCCTGGGCTAAATTTGAGACCAGAGGCCCGCAGTAGGCTGTGAATGAAGAATTAAGCCTTTCAAAAGAACCTTAAAAATGAAAGAATGCACTTTGTTCCTTTTGTAGACCTGATTAAATTTCAAAAATGCTTAAAAATTAATACATATATTTAAAACATAATTTAATTATGATTTTAAAACCCACAATTTTGAAATATGTTAATGAAATGTACAAAAATTGTTACTCTAGTCACTCCCTCCATCCTGTAATTCTTGTCGCGAGGGCAATTTTGCAAAAAACACATCTGGTTTCTCCCGACCAAACCCGCGCTCCTCGTCGTCCTCCTCCGATAGAAGCAGCAACTGCCCTTTTCCCCGCCGCCGCAGCTCCCCTGCTCCCCCGCTCTCCTGCCGCGGTTGCCTCCTACTCCGCCGCCGCAGCTACCGCTCGCCTGCCTGCCCAAGCACCCTCCTTCCTCAAAAGAATCTTGGATTTCCCCAGCTACCGCCGCGCTCTACTCCGGCTGCGTCGGAACCGCCATCGGAGATCCCGGAGGCGCTGGATCCGGACCACCACCAACAACATAGAGGCCGACGAGCCCGACGACGACAGGAGATGCAGCAAGCTAAATGCTGACGAGCCCGACGACAACGACAAGCTAAAGGTCGTGGATTTGCGAGTGTGGAAGACGGCGACGACAACTCCACGAGGAATACGATGGCGGCTGGGTCTTCTTCGTTGTTTCTCTGGTGGAAGACCCGCGCCTGCAACACCACGCCTGGGCTGTCTAGTGGGTTGCGCCTGCTCACTTGGCAGCAGCAGCGGCAGCTACAAGTTTTCTGCACTGCTGCAGATCAACCCCAAGTCCTACAGCCTGGGTCAACCTCCCTTGTCTACTCCATATTTACTAAATTTACTGAATATTTGCACTAGTTCTGCTAGTTTAGATTTTGGAGTATTTTGCACAATTAACTAAACAATTTTGCACAGTTAACTGAACAATTTTGCAAGCATTCGAACTCTGAACAATTTTGTTTTTAGTAAGATTTTTACTGTCTCTAAATTCAGTCATGAACTATGAACTCTGAAATTAGTACTGTCTCAACAGCATTTTAAATATACACTAATTCTAAAATGCTAAAATGCCACTAATTCTAAAATGCTAGATTTAGTAACTAATCTTTGTGTCAGAACAGAACATTGTATTACGCGTGGAGTAATTATGTGATGTGTACTAGTGCATCCTTAATGTTTTGAGGATTTTGTTCAGTCCATAAGCAAGTCCACCTGTTTATTCTGATAGGCACGATTCAGAGCTCACCAAGAAAGAAACAAGTACAAGAAGTTACTTCAAAGTGTTGGCATCCTTGAGAATATTATGCTGAGGTGGTCCCGAAAAGGCGTTGGTCTGCGAGGAATCAATGGCAGGACGATGCCAATCGACCAAGACGAGGAAGAAGACATCGTCAAGGTTTTCCGCAAGGAAAGAGTGGAAATAGCTGTCAATGAGGCTGTTTCGAGGTTATCGGCTATCATTGGTTGCCCCTGTTGCAAGGCTGGACTGCCGCAGGATGCTCGAAATGCACCAACAAGCAAAGGTGAGGCCATGATTTGTGGTGTCTACTTGTGATAGCCTGGCTTATTAGGGATGATAGACTACTCATATCAGTAAGGAATTCCTTCTTTTCCGGAAGCCCATTCGGACATAACTCCAAAGTTAAGCGTGCTCAGCTTGGAGTAGTTTCAGGATGGGTGACCGACCGGGAAGTTGCTCCCGAGTGCGCACGAATGAGGACAAAAGTCCGTAGAAAAGACTAGATCTATGGGGCCAGTCTAAATCCCGCCAGGAGTAAGGACACCGGCGGGTGTGTCCGGGGCGTTACAAGTTGGTATCAGAGCCGACCCTCGCGGTTACACGGATGTTTGCGGACAGGTGCGGTCATGTTGTTCATGACGTTTTTGACCCGTCGTGGCACACGGCATGGTACATGTACCGGACTGGATGCACAGACGTATGTGCCAAGAGGGAACGTTCCTATGGCTCGACAAGGACGTTGGTTCCTCTGAGTGGGGGTGTATGTGATAGCCTGGCTTATTAGGGATGATAGACTACTCATATCAATAAGGAATTCCTCATTTTTTTTGGAGACCATTCGGACAGAACTCCAAAGTTAAGCGTGCTCAGCTTGGAGTAGTTTCAGGATGGGTGACCGACCAGGAAGTTGCTCCCGGGTGCGCACGAGTGAGGACAAAGTGCGTAGAAAAGACTAGTATTGATCTGTGGGGCCAGTCTAAATCCCGCCAGGAGTAACGACCACCGACGGGTGTGTCCGGGGCGTTACACTACTGAAGGTGTTTCAGTCAAAAACTTGCTTAAGCAAGAGCAGATTTACGAGCAAAAAACTCACTCCATATGTCTATTGTTTAGCACTTTGTGCATGAAATCTGTAACTTATTTATTCTCTTGAACTTACTAAAATGGTTTTCCCATCACGGATTGCCATGGAAAGTAGATGATCTGGCACCAGCTGTGTTGATGATAAAGCACTGGGCAACCACTATCCTGTGTCCTCCTCCCCTGTTAAATGATGATCTAGAAAGCAGCTGGCTTCCTGAAGGGCAGTAAAAGCCTTGGTGAGTAGTGGATCCTGCCAAATCAGAAGGATTTACCAACAAATTTCAGTACCATCACCAATCCATGACAAAATTGAAGTTTCACTTCACTATACATAACCTTCATGCATTTTAGAAATACTCCATGGCAAAGATTAGTAACACCGTTAGTTACTCAATCTATATCTATAGTACTCCATGGCAAAGATTAGTGCATTTCTAAAATGGGAAAGATTATGGCACAAAGATTAGTTACATCACGTCAAGCATGCCATGCCATCTTTGATTCTGTTTTTGATGGAGTACTAGGTAACCTTGTGAAGTGAATAATCAGCATGGGCAATAAATATCCACTACTACTCCCACATTATGTCTTTGATTCTGTTTTTGATGGAATACATTTGCATGGCGCTGAATCATGAAAATACTAGTAGGAGTAATACTGCCAACCACTTGGCCCCAAGGAGATATCATCATTAGTAGGAGTAATTAGGATCTTAGCTGAGAAGATCTGCTCTAGCACTAAGCAGAAGTTATTTTGGGGTACTATGGCTTTTTGACAGTCAGTAAAACAGGGCACTTGCTTCGCAAGAGAAATGGCTTAATTAAAGTTAATCTCTCCCAAGAGAGACAAGAGAGTATGTTCTTTTCTGATGTCCTGATGCAAGCAAGCACCCTACACATGTCCATATTAAACAAAAAGTGCAGTCACCCTCTGCACAACAGGTGACTGGTAGGACTAATACTAGTACGGGTAGACGAGCAACAAATAAATTCAAATAAGTTGAAATAATTCAAATAAATCTAGATAATTGAAATAAATTCAAATAATTACAATAATCCAATACACATGACATTCACAAGACATACACTTCACTTCCCTTCTCTTCATGTTTCTTTCTTTTCCCTTCTATTGCTACTTCTTCCATTCCCTTTACTTTTCCTTCTTTTCCCTTCTACAACTACTTCTTTACTTCCCTTTTCTTTTCCTATTGCAATTTCAATTTCTTCTATAATGGCCCTGGTATCAACAACTACCTGACTGTCGCAATATACACTGATTATTTCCCTGCCAGCATTCTGAATACGATCCTTGTGCAAGTGTGGAAACTTATATTGATTTCTGTGGGGACCCCGACTCATAAGTCGTGATCACCGAATGCATGTGTACAGTGATCCCAGAGATCAATGCTCACTGAACACACATAAGCTGAATAACAAGAGTCTTACATCCATACATACCGTATTACACAAGTAGGACCATTATGGTCAAGTCTTGAGTATAGCATCGCAGCGGAAATCTTCGTTGACAACTTGGACCCATGCCATCTGCCTTAACCCTACAGGCATTCTAACTGGGAAGCGTCCTAGCTCGCATGTTCGTCACCGAAGTGGTTCGCCGGAGCCGGGTGGAGGCCGACGGCGACCATGGCAGCCATGGAGGGGGCAGGAGGGCGCGAGGGGTAGAGGTGTCTTGTCTGGGAGATTGCTGGGGAAGAGGGAGAGCGGGAAGAAGCCGTAGGAGAGCTCGGGAGGGCCTCTAAATAGAGGGGCCGTGGTGCACCATGGACGCGGCCTACGGCGCACTTGGGAGAGCTCCATGGAGGAGAGAGGGGAGAGGTTTAGGAGGGGGCCGGCAGCTTGCCATGTCCCAGACGCCGAGGCGGCCTCGTGAGACACGCTGGGGAGGCCCGAGGTGGCCGGAGGCGGTTGGCAGGGGGCGGCTACAGTGCGGGAGCGCACTGTAGCGCGCTCCAGAGCGTGCAAATGGCCGGCATGCCATTTTTTTGGCAAAGTGGGCACGGCAAAGTGTGTCTGGTAGCTCTAGGGAGGAGTAAAGAATGTGGGGAAAGCCTTGGATGCCTTGGGTGGCCACTGGAGTGAGGAGGGAGGTGAGGAAGAGGGGTGCAAGGGCTCTTCAGAGAGGTAAAAGAGGTGGTTTCACCCCTCAATTATTGACCTGAGCTGCAGCCATTGCTACTGGAGGTAGAAGAGGTCTAGGAGGAGCTGTGGTAAAAAGTGGAGCTCAAGGAGAATAGTTTTAGTGGTCAAAATGGTGATTTTTGATAAGTGGCAGAAGGTGTTTGATAAAGGTTTTGGAAAGCAAATGATTTCCAATTGCCATGAGACCCCACAGGGTGAAATGACACATAAAATTAGGGCCTTCCACCAATTTGGAGCTTATTTGGGCAAAGTTGCCAATGCAACTTTTGTAAACCCTAGGAATGAGCAGAAATAGACTTGTGTAGATCTAGTTGAGCATAACACTTCTCCTTGATGCACTACTTGGTGTAGTGGCCTCATTTTGGCATATGAACATGCTCACAAAAGTTGAGGTCAAGGAGAGAAAGTTGGTAGTACAAACTTGTTCAAACTTGATTCTGGTCAGAGAGGGTTTTGGGGCATTTTGGTGAACGAAAATGACCTTGATTGACATGAGGCTTTGCAGGGTGATCACAATATGCATTTTTGACTTGCTGGATTTTTCTTGGATTTTTATGAAAATATTTCCTGTAGAAATATTTCAAATCCTTGAAATGGGCAGAAATGGTTTTGAGGGGATTCCATGGGGTTATACTATTCTCCATGACATGAGGCTTGGCAAGCTCATCAAACATGTCATATGAGACATGATAGAATTTTCTTGGAATTTTTGGGAAATATTTCCTTTGTAAATATTTCAAAAGCTTGAAATATCCAGAAAAGGGTTTTTGAGGGATTTGACCAATATTTTGAACATGACCATGTGTTGAAACTCTTATATATGGGAAATATATGCCCCCTGAGTTTCCCTGATTTTGTCAAATATTTTTGAAACAATAAAATAATTTTTCCCTATTAAAGACCATTTCTGGCCTTTAGAAAAAGCTTTTAAATAAAATAGGAAAATAACTTTTAAAATTATATTTTTGTGGTTTCTGGGAATCCTATATCTAATAGGTTTCAAATATACCTTTTGAAATATTTTTCACACCTCAAATCAAGTACTTGCAGTGCAAATCTCAATTCAAGGGTTTTTGGAAAACTAATTTTAGAAAATACTTTTTGGCCAAATTATTTTTGTAAGAAATTATTTTTATGTCCTATACACATGGCATGATCATTGTTTCAAGAGTTTGGAGAAAGGAGATGAAGTATAGGAGTTGGAGGATTTATTTGATTTTTAGAGCACTTGCAAACAACATACAAAATCCAATCAAGGTAAGGTCCAAAACACTCAAAAGTTTTTGTCAAACCACATTTTATCATGATTTATTAGCTTAAGTGTTGTGGCATGAAAATCAGGGTGTGACAATTTCCTCCTTTGTCTTTCATAACTTCAAACATAACTGCTTCTAATGTGATAAAGCTTCTGTACAACTTGTGGGGATCATAGTTCTCGAATTCCTCCTCCACACCCTGTACCAGTTCCTGGATGTTTGTAGGTGACTTGCAGTCGGTTAGATACTGGAGGGAGTTATGAAAGCAGAGGTCCAAACAATTAAACTCAGGGCTATTTGGAGGTTGTTGTAGCAATCGGATGTCTAGATTAGTTTGTTGCATGACTTCCTAAAAATATGTAAGTGCATCAAGTGCAACCCCTAGTTGGTTTTGGAGTATTGATGACAAACTTGGTTGAGGGACTAATGTGTTTGTGAGAACTGCAGGATAACACAGGTAGTAGTCCCTTATTGATTCGGTTTACCTACCAAATATGACCCCTAAAAATGTATGAAGACATTGAAGACAATGGTGGTTTGTGAAGATATTCACAGTGGAGATTATGACATGAGATGACATTCACGTGAAGACTATGGAATGCGACGACATAGTTGTTCCGTAGTTTCCTTTTCTTCTTTGTTGAGTCACAGGAACCACCGTACTGCTAAGTGGGTTCCAAGTGAACAAAGTCAGAGTGACTGATGTGATGCTCAACCAAATCCTATGTCTTTGAGCGAAGACAATGAGAGCAAATCTTATCCAGAGCTGGATGAGTCAGCTTTACTTGTAGCCGAAGTCAAGCTGCCGCGTGTGTTTGAAATCCGACCGTTGGACACGTGTCGGTTCCTTAGCGACCCAGGGTCAGTTCGGACAAATCAGGTCGAGTTGCCTCCTGGCTATAAATAGCCCACCCCCTACTATTGGGGAACGTAGTAATTTCAAAAAAAAATCCTATGCACACGCAAGATCATGGTGATGCATAGAAACGAGAGGGGAGAGTGTTGTCCACGTACCCTCGTAGATCGAAAGCGGAAGCGTTAGCACAACGCGGCTGATGTAGTCGTACGTCTTCACGATCCGACCGATCAAGTACCGAACGCACGGCACCTCCGAGTTCAGCACACGTTCAGCCCGATGACGTCCCTCGAACTCCGGTCCAGCCGAGTGTTGAGGGAGAGTTTCGTCAGCACGACGACGTGGTGATGATGATGTTCTGCCGACGCAGGGCTTCGCCTAAGCACTGCTACAGTATTATCGAGGTGACTATGGTGGAGGGGGGCACCGCACACGGCTAAAAGATCAAACGATCAATTGTTGTGTCTAGGGTGCCCCCCTGCCCCCGTATATAAAGGAGCAAGGGGGGAGGTGCGGCCGGCCAACGGGGGTGCGCCGGGAGTAGGATTCCCCCGTTTCCTAGTTGGATTAGGACTTGGGGGGGAGAGGTGGAGGAGAAGAAGGAAGGGGGGGCGCCGCCCCCCTCTCCTTGTCCTATTCGGACAAGGGGGGAGGGGCGCGCGGCCCTTGCCCTGGCCGCCTCTCCTCTTCTCCACTAAGGCCCACTATGGCCCATTAACCCCCCGGGGGGTTCTGGTAACCTCCCGGTACTCCGGTAAATCCCGATTTCACCTGGAACACTTCCGATATCCAAACATAGGCTTCCAACATATCGATCTTCATGTCTTAACCATTTCGAGACTCCTCGTCATGTCTGTGATCACATCCGAGACTCCGAACAACCTTCGGTAAATCAAAACATATAAACTCATAATATAACTATCATCGAAACGTTAAGCGTGCGGACCCTACGGGTTCGAGAACTATGTAGACATGACCGAGACACGTCTTCGGTCAATAAACAATAGCGGAACCTGGATACTCATATTGGCTCCCACATATTCTACGAAGATCTTTATCGGTCAGACCGCATAACAACATACGTTGTTCCCTTTGTCATCGGTATGTTACTTGCTCGAGATTCGATCGTCGGTATCTCAATACCTAGTTCAATCTCGTTACCGGCAAGTCTCTTTACTCGTTCCGTAATACATCATCCCGCAACTAACTCATTAGTTGCAATGCTTGCAAGGCTTAAGTGATGTGCATTACCGAGAGGGCCCAGAGATACCTCTCCGACAATCGGAGTGACAAATCCTAATCTCGAAATACGCCAACCCAACAAGTACCTTCGGAGACACCTATAGAGCACCTTTATAATCACCCAGTTACGTTGTGATGTTTGGTAGCACAGAAAGTGTTCCTCCAGTAAACGGGAGTTGCATAATCTCATAGTCATAGGAACATGTATAAGTCATGAAGAAAGCAATAGCAACATACTAAACGATCGGGTGCTAAGCTAACGGAATGGGTCATGTCAGTCACATCATTCTCCTAATGATGTGATCCCGTTAACCAAATGACAACTCATGTCTATGGCTAGGAAACATAACCATCTTTAATCAACGAGCTAGTCAAGTAGAGGCATACTAGTGACACTCTGTTTGTCTATGTATTGACACATGTATTATGTTTCCGGTTAATACAATTCTAGCATTAATAATAAACATTTATCATGATACAAGGAAATAAATAATAACTTTATTATTGCCTCTAGGGCATATTTCCTTCAGTCTCCCACTTGCACTAGAGTCAATAATCTAGATTACATAGTAATGATCCTAACACCCGTGGAGTCTTGGTGCTGATCATGTTTTGCTTGTGGAAGAGGCTTAGTCAATGGGTCTGCAACATTCAGATCCGTATGTATCTTACAAATTTCTATGTCTCCCACCTGGACTAGATCCCAGATGGAATTGAAGCGTCTCTTGATGTGCTTGGCTCTCTTGTGAAATCTGGATTCCTTCGCCAAGGCAATTGCACCAGTATTGTCACAAAAGATTTTCATTGGACCCGATGCACTAGGTATGACACCTAGATCGGATATGAACTCCTTCATCCAGACTCCTTCATTTGCTGCTTCTGAAGCAGCTATGTACTCCGCTTCACACATAGATCCCGCCACGATGCTTTGTTTAGAACTGCACCAACTGACAGCTCCACCGTTCAATGTAAACACGTATCCGGTTTGTGATTTAGAATCGTCCGAATCAGTGTCAAAGTTTGCATCAATGTAACCATTTACGATGAGCTCTTTGTCACCTCCATAAACGAGAAACATATCCTTAGTCCTTTTCAGGTATTTCAGGATGTTTTTGACCGCTGTCCAGTGATCCACTCCTAGATTACTTTGGTACCTCCCTGCTAGACTTATAGCAAGGTACACATCAGGTCTGGTACACAGCATTGCATACATGATAGAGCCTATGGCTGAAGCATAGGGAACATCTTTCATTTTCTCTCTATCTTCTGCAGTGGTCGGGCATTGAGTCTTACTCAACTTCACACCTTGTAACATAGGCAAGAACCCTTTCTTTGCTTGATCCATTTTGAACTTATTCAAAACTTTGTCAAGGTATGTGCTTTGTGAAAGTCCAATTAAGCGTCTTGATCTATCTCTATAGATCTTAATGCCCAATATATAAGCAGCTTCACCGAGGTCTTTCATTGAAAAACTCTTATTCAAGTATCCCTTTATGCTATCCATAAATTCTATATCATTTCCAATCAGCAATATGTCATCCACATATAATATCAGAAATGCTACAGAGCTCCCACTCACTTTCTTGTAAATACAGGCTTCTCCAAAAGTCTGTACAAAACCAAATGCTTTGATCACACTATCAAAGCGTTTATTCCAACTCCGAGAGGCTTACACCAGTCCATAAATGGATTGCTGGAGCTTGCACACTTTGTTAGCCTCCTTTGGATCGAAAAAACCTTCTGGTTGCATCATATACAACTCTTCTTCCAGAAATCCATTCAGGAATGCAGTTTTGACATCCATCTGCCAAATTTCATAATCATAAAATGCGGCAATTGCTAACATGATTCGGACAGACTTAAGCATTGCTACGGGTGAGAAGGTCTCATCGTAGTCAATCCCTTGAACTTGTCGAAAACCTTTCGCAACAAGTCAAGCTTTGTAGACAGTAACATTACCGTCAGCGTCAGTCTTCTTCTTGAAGATCCATTTATTCTCAATTGCTTGCCGATCATCGGGCAAGTCAACCAAAGTCCACACTTTGTTCTCATACATGGATCCCATCTCAGATTTCATGGCCTCAAGCCATTTTGCGGAATCTGGGCTCACCATCGCTTCTTCATAGTTCGTAGGTTCATCATGGTCGAGTAACATGACTTCCAGAACAGGATTACCGTACCACTCTGGTGCGGATCTTACTCTGGTTGATCTACGAGGTTCAGTAACAACTTGATCTGAAGTTCCATGATCATCATCATTAACTTCCCCACTAATTGGTGTAGGCGTCACATGAATAGATTTCTGTGATGAGCTACTTTCCAATAAGGGAGCAGGTACAGTTACCTCATCAAGTTCTACTTTCCTCCCACTAACTTCTTTCGAGAGAAACTCCTTCTCTAGAAAGGATCCATTCTTAACAACGAATGTCTTGCCTTCGAATCTGTGATAGAAGGTGTACCCAACAGTCTCCTTTGGGTATCCTATGAAGACACATTTTTCTGATTTGGGTTCGAGCTTATCAGGTTGAAGCTTTTTCACATAAGCATCGCAGCCCCAAACTTTAAGAAACGACAACTTTGGTTTCTTGCCAAACCACAGTTCATAAGGCGTCATCTCAACGGATTTTGATGGTGCCCTATTTAACATGAATGCAGCCATCTCTAAAGCATAACCCCAAAACGATAGCAGTAAATCAGTAAGAGACATCATAGATCGCACCATATCTAGTAAAGTACGACTACGACGTTCGGACACACCATTACGCAGTGGTGTTCCGGGTGGCGTGAGTTGCGAAACTATTCCGCATTGTTTCAAATGTAGACCAAACTCGTAACTCAAATTTTCTCCTCCACGATCAGATCGTAGAAACTTTATTTTCTTGTTACGATGATTTTCAACTTCACTCTGAAATTCTTTGAACTTTTCAAACGTTTTAGACTTATGTTTCATTAAGTAGATATACCCATATCTGCTTAAATCATCTGTGAAGGTGAGAAAATAACGATACCCGCCACGAGCCTCAACATTCATTGGACCACATACATCTGTATGTATGATTTCCAACAAATCTGTTGCTCTCTCCATAGTACCGGAGAACGGCGTTTTAGTCATCTTGCCCATAAGGCACGGTTCGCAAGTACCAAGTGATTCATAATCAAGTGGTTCCATAAGTCCATCGGTATCGGGTTTCTTCATGCGCTTTACACCGATATGACCTAAACGGCAGTGCCACAAATAAGTTGCACTATCATTATCAACTCTGCATCTTTTGGTTTCAACATTACGAATATGTGTATCACTACTATTGAGATTCATCAAAAATAGACCACTCTTCAAGGGTGCATGACTATAAAAGATATTACTCATATAAATAGAACAATCATTATTCTCTGATTTAAATGAATAACCGTCTCGCATCAAACAAGATCCAGATATAATGTTCATGCTCAATGCTGGCACCAAATAACAATTATTTAGGTCTAAAACTAATCCCGAAGGTAGATGTAGAGGTAGCGTGCCGACCGCGATCACATCGACTTTGGAACCATTTCCCACGCGCATCGTCACCTCGTCCTTGGCCAGTGTTCACTTAATCCGTAGTCCCTGTTTCGAGTTGCAAATATTAGCAACGGAACCAATATCAAATACCGAGGTGCTACTACGAGCTCTAGTAAGGTACACATCAATAACATGTATATCACATATACCTTTGTTCACCTTGCCATCCTTCTTATCCGCCAAATACTTGGAAGCAGTGACCAGTCTGCTTGCAGTAGAAGCACTCAGTTTCAGGCTTCGGTCCAGACTTGGGTTTCTTCTCCTAAGCAGCAACTTGCTTGATGTTCTTCTTGAAGTTCCCCTTCTTCTTCCCTTTGCCCTTTTTCTTGAAACTAGTGGTCTTATTGACCATCAACACTTGATGCTTCTTTTTGATTTCTACCTTCGCAGCCTTTAGCATTGCGAAGAGCTCGGGAATCGTCTTATCCATCCCTTGCATGTTATAGTTCATCATGAAGCTCTTGTAGCTTGGTGGAAGTGACTGGAGAATTCTGTCAATGACGCTATCATCCGGAAGATTAACTCCCAGTTGAATCATGTGATTATTATACCCAGACATCTTGAGTATATGCTCACTGACAGAACTATTCTCCTCCATCTTGCAGCTGTAGAACTTATTGGAGACTTCATATCTCTCAATCCGGGCATTCTTTTGACATATTAACTTCAACTCTTGAAACATCTCATATGCTCCATGACGTTCAAAACGTCATTGAAGTCCCGGTTCTAAGCCGTAAAGCATGGCACACTGAACTATCGAGTAGTCATCAACACGTGACTGCCAGGCATTCACAATGTCTGCAGTTGCCGGCGCAGGTGGTAAACCTAGCGGTGCTTCCAGGACGTAATTCTTCTGTGCAGCAATGAGGATAATCCTCAAGTTACGGACCCAGTCCGTGTAATTGCTACCATCATCTTTCAACTTTGCTTTCTCAAGGAACGCATTAAAATTCAACAGAACAACAGCACGGGCCATCTATCTACAATCAACATAGACAAGCAAGATACTATCAGGTACTAAGTTCATGATAAATTTAAGTTCAATTAATCATATTACTTAAGAACTCCCACTTAGATAGACATCCCTCTAATCTTCTAAGTGATCACGTGATCCAAATCAACTAAACCATAACCGATCATCACGTGAAATGGAGTAGTTTTCAATGGTGAACATCACTATGTTAATCATATCTACTATATGATTCACGCTCGACCTTTCGGTCTCAGTGTTCCGAGGCGATATCTGCATATGCTAGGCTCGTCAAGTTTAACCCAAGTATTATGCGTGTGCAAAACTGGCTTGCACCTGTTGTAGATGGACATAGAGCTTATCACACCCGATCATCATGTGGTGTCTGGGCACGACGAACTTTGGCAACGGTGCATACTCAGGGAGAACACTTTTATCTTGAAATTTAGTGAGAGATCATCTTATAATGCTACCGTTAATCAAAGCAAGATAAGATGCATAAAACATAAACATCACATGCAATCAATATAAGTGATATGATATGGCCATCATCATCTTGTGCTTGTGATCTCCATCTCCGAAGCACCTCCATGATCACCATCGTCACCGGCGCGACACCTTGATCTCCATCGTAGCATCGTTGTCTTCTCGCCAATCTTATGCTTCTACGACTATCGCTACCGCTTAGTGATAAAGTAAAGCATTACAGGGCGATTGCATTGCATACAATAAAGCGACAATCATATGGCTCCTGCCAGTTGTCGATAACTCGGTTACAAAACATGATTATCTCATACAATAAAATTTAGCATCATGTCTTGACCATATCACATCACAACATGCCCCGTAAAAACAAGTTAGACGTCCTCTACTTTGTTGTTGCAAGTTTTACGTGGCTGCTACGGGCTTAGCAAGAACCGTTCTTACCTACGCATCAAAACCACAACGATAGTTTGTCAAGTTGGTGATGTTTTAACCTTCACAGGGACCGGGCGTAGCCACACTCGGTTCAACTAAAGTTGGATAAACTGACACCCGCCAGCCACCTATGTGCAAAGCACGTCGGTAGAACCAGTCTCGCGTAAGCGTACGCGTAATGTCGGTCCGGGCCGCTTCATCCAAAAATACCGCCGAACCAAAGTATGACATGCTGGTAAGCATTATGACTTATATCGCCCACAACTCACTTGTGTTCTACTCATGCATATGACATCTACGCATAAAACCTGGCTCGAATGCCACTGTTGGGGAACGTAGTAATTTCAAAAAAAATCCTACGCACACGCAAGATCATGGTGATGCATAGCAACAAGAGGGGAGAGCGTTGTCCACGTACCCTCGTAGACCGAAAGAGGAAGCGTTAGCACAACGCGGTTGATGTAGTCGTACGTCTTCACGATCTGACCAATCAAGTATCGAACGCACAGCACCTCCGAGTTCAGCACACGTTCAGCCCGATGACGTCCCTCGAACTCCGATCCAGCCGAGTGTTGAGGGAGAGTTTCGTTAGCACGACGGTGTGGTGACGATGATGACGTTCTACCGACGCAGGGCTTCGCCTAAGCACCGCTACAGTTTTATCGAGGTGGACTATGGTGGAGGGGGGGCATCGCACATGGCTAAAATATCAAACGGTCAATTTTTGTGTCTAGGGTGCCCCTTGCCCCCGTATATAAAGCAGCAAGGGGGGGAGGTGCGGCCGGCCAAGGGGGGCGCGCCAGGAGGAGTCCTACTCCCACCGGGAGTAGGACTCCCCCCCTTTCCTAGTTGGATTAGGACTTGGGGGGGGGAAGAGGTGGAGAAGAAGGAAGGGGGGGTGCCGCCCCCCTCTCCTTGTCCTATTCAGACTAGGGGGGAGGGGCGCGCGGCCCTTGCCCTGGCTGCCTCTCCTCTTCTCCACTAAGGCCCACTATGGCCCATTAACCCCCCGGGGGGTTCTGGTAACCTCCCGGTACTCCGGTAAAATCCTGATTTCACCCGGAACACTTCCGATATCCAAACATAGGCTTCCAATATATCAATCTTCATGTCTCGACCATTTCGAGACTCCTCGTCATGTCCGTGATCACATCCGGGACTCCGAAAAACCTTCGGTACATCAAAACATATAAACTCATAATATAACTATCATCGAAACGTTAAGCGTGCGGACCCTACGGGTTCGAGAACTATGTAGACATGACCGAGACACATCTCCGGTCAATAACCAATAGCGGAACCTGGATGCTCATATTGGCTCCCACATATTCTACGAAGATCTTTATCGGTCAGACCGTATAACAACATACGTTGTTCCCTTTGTCATCGGTATGTTACTTGCCCGAGATTCGATCGTCGGTATCTCAATACCTAGTTCAATCTCATTACCGGCAAGTCTCTTTACTCATTTCGTAATACATCATCCCGCAACTAAATCATTAGTTGCAATGCTTGCAAGGCTTAAGTGATGTGCATTACCGAGAGGGCCCAGAGATACCTCTCCGACAATCGGAGTGACAAATCCTAATCTCAAAATACGCCAACCCAACAAGTACCTTCGGAGACACCTGTAGAGCACTTTTATAATCACCCAGTTACGTTGTGACGTTTGGTAGCACACAAAGTGTTCCTCTGGTAAACGGGAGTTGCATAATCTCATAGTCATAGGAACATGTATAAGTCATGAAGAAAGCAATAGCAACATACTAAACGATCATGTGCTAAGTTAACGGAATGGGTCATGTCAATCACATCATTCTCCTAATGACGTGATCCCATTAACCAAATGACAACTCATGTCTATGGCTAGGAAACATAACCATCTTTGATCAACGAGATAGTCAAGTAGAGGCATACTAGTGACACTCTGTTTGTCTATGTACTCACACATGTATTATGTTTCTGGTTAATACAATTCTAGCATGAATTATAAACATTTATCGTGATATAAGGAAATAAATAATAACTTTATTATTGCCTCTAGGGCATATTTCCTTCACCTACACCATATATTGGGGGCTGCTCAGAGTTAGTGCACGGCTTTTGTCGTTTGAGGGCAACGCACCTCCGAAGCATTTGAGAGAGAGATCCTTGCGAGGACAAAGCCCAAAACACCCAGAGCTAAAGAGTGTTAGGTATCACTGAAGTCTTTCTGTCCGCGTGATCTGAAGACTTGTTACACTTGAGGACTGTGAATCCTCCAGCCAATTAGGTGTCGCATTCTGAGCATCCAAGAGCCATTGTGGATTACCAGTGAACGAAGTCTGTGAAGGTTTGGAAGTCTACCTTGAAGACTTACCAGAGTGATTGGGCGAGGACTAAGTGTTCTTAGCTCAAGGGGAATAAGGTGAAGACGTGGTCTTATGAGTTAAATCTCAGCCTCCCTAACCAGATGTACAGTTGTCGCAGCAACTGGAACTGGTCTACCAAATCCTTGCCTTCAAGAAGCTACTGGTTCTATCCTTCACTTCCCTTTACTTTTAGTCTGTCTTCGTGAAGTCATTGTCTTCTTGCATGATATGATTGTCTTCACTGTGTGAAGACTATTTACCGTTTGGCTTCATACCATCTTCCATCCCGATCTATACTACCTAGTTGCTGATAGTCTTCGTGCTTTCACTTCATTGCTTACTTGACTATGGCTTATCTAGTGTAGTCTACCTTCTGCTGCATATCAATAGGTTCATTTCTACTATTCATCTTCAAAGCCCCCATGTTTTGAAGACTTCCATAAAAATCGCCTATTCACCCCCCCTAGTCGATAACTAGCACTTTCAATTGGTATCAGAGTAAGGTTATCCCTTGTTCTGTGTGATTCGGTTTATGTTGGGAAACACAGTATTTCAAAACATTTACCTACGATCACACAAGAACTATCTAGGAGATGCATAGCAACGAGCGGGGAGAGTGTGTCCACGTACCCTCATAGACCAAAAGCGGAAGCGTTTAGTAACGCGGTTGATGTAGTCAAACGTTTTCGCGATCCAACCGATCCAAGCACCGAACGTATGGCACCTCCGCGTTCAGCACACGTTCAGCTCGATGACATCCCTCGAACTCTTGATCCAGTTGAGGCCGAGGGAGAGTTCCATTAGCACGATGGCGTGGTGATGGTGATGATGAAGTTACCGGTGCAGGGCTTTTCCTAAGCACTACGACGATATGACTGAGGTGTGTAACTGTGGAGGGGGGCACCGCACACGGTTAAGAGAAACTTGTGTGTTCTAGGGTGCCCCCTGCCCCCGTATATAAAGGAGGGGAGGGGAGGCCGGATGGCCCTCCTAGGGCACGCTAGGAGAGGGGAGTCCTACTAGGACTCCAAGTCCTAGTAGGATTCCACCTAAGGAAGAGGGGGAAGAAGGAAGGAAGAGGGGGAAGGGAAGGAAAGGGGGGCGCCGCCCCCTTCCCCTAGTCCAATTCGGACCCAAGGGGGGGGGGGTGGGCGCGGCCAGCCCCTTGTGGCCCTTCCTCTCTTCCCACTAAGGCCCATCAAGGCCCATTAGTTCCCCTGGGGGGTTTCGATAACCCTTCGGCACTCCGATAGGTATCCGGTACCTCTCGAAACTCATCCGGTGTCCGAATAACATCGTCCAATATATCAATCTTTATGTCTCAACCATTTCGAGACTCCTCATCATGTCTGTGATCTCATCCGAGACTCCGAACAATCTTCGGTCATCAAATCACATAACTCATAATACAAATCGTCATCGAACGCTAAGCGTGCGGACCCTACGGGTTCGAGTACTATGTAGACATGACCGAGACACATCTTCGGTCAATAACCAATAGCGGAAACTGGATGTTCATATTAGCTTCTACATATTCTACGAAGATCTTTATCGGTCAAAACCGCATAACAACATACGTTATTTCCTTTGTCGTCGGTATGTTACTTGCCCGAGATTTGATCGTCGGTATCACCATACCTAGTTCAATCTCGTTACCAGCAAGTCTCTTTACTCGTTCCGTAATGCATCATCCCATGACTAACTCATTAGACACATTGCTTGCAAGGCTCGCAGTGATGTTCATTACCGAGAGGGCCCAGAGATACCTCTCTGATACACGGAGTGACAAATCCTAATCTCGATCTATGCCGACTCAACAAACACCATCGGAGACACCTGTAGAGCATCTTTATAATCACCCAGTTACCTTGTGACGTTTGATAGCACACAAGGTGTTCCTCCGGTTTTCGGGAGTTGCATAATCGCATAGTCAGAGGAACATGTATAAGTCATGAAGAAAGCAATAGAAATAAAACTAAACGATCATTATGCTAAGCTATCACATCATTCTCTAATGATGTGATCCCATTCATCAAATGACAACACATGTCCATGGTCAGGAAACTTAACCATCTTTGATTAACAAGCTAGTCAAGTAGAGGCATACTAGGGACACTCTATTTGTCTATGTATTCACACATGTACTAAGTTTCTAGTTAATACAATTCTAGCATGAATAATAAACATTTATCATGATATAAAGAAATATAAACAACAACTTTATTATTGCCTCTAGGGCATATTTCCTTCAGTCTCCCACTTGCAGAGTCAATAATCTAGATTACATAGTAATGATCCTAACACCCGTGGAGTCTTGGTGCTGATCATGTTTTGCTTGTGGAAGAGGCTTAGTCAATGGGTCTGCAACATTCAGATCCGTATGTATCTTACAAATTTCTATGTCTCCCACCTTGACTTGATCGCGGATGGAATTGAAGCGTCTCTTAATGTGTTTGGTTCTCTTGTGAATTTTGGATTCCTTCACCAAGGCTATTGCTCCAGTATTGTCACAAAAGATTTTCATTGGACCGATGCACTAGGTATGACACCTAGATCGCATATGAACTCCTTCATCCAGACTCCTTCATTTGCTGCTTCTGAAGCAGTTATGTACTCCACTTCACACATAGATCCCGCCATGATGCTCTGTTTGGAACTGCACCAACTGACAGCTCCACCATTCAATATAAATACGTATCCGGTTTGTGACTTAGAGTCATCCGGATCAGTGTCAAAGCTTGCATCGACGTAACCATTTACGACAAGCTCTTTGTCACCTCCATAAACGAGAAACATATCCTTAGCTTTTCAGGTATTTCAGGATGTTCTTGACCGTTGTCCAGTGATCCACTCCTGGATTACTTTGGTACCTCCCTGCTAAACTAATAGCAAGGCACACATCAGGTCTGGTACACAACATTGCATACATGATAGAACCTATGGCTGAGGCATAGGGAATGACTTTCATTTTCTCTCTATCTTATGTAGTGGTCGGGCATTGAGTCTGACTCAATTTCACACCTTGTAACACAGGCAAGAACCCTTTCTTTCACTGATCCATTTTGAACTTCTTCAAAACTTTATCAATGTATGTGCTTTGTGGAAGTCCAATTAAGCATCTTGATCTATCTCTATAGATCTTGATGCCCAATATATAAGCAGCTTCTCCGAGGTCTTTCATTGCAAAATTCTTATTCAAGTATCCTTTTATGCTATTCAGAAATTCAATATCATTTCCGATCAACAATATGTCATCCACATATAATATCAGAAAATCTACAGAGCTCCCAGTCACTTTCTTGTAAATACAGGCTTCTCCAAAAGTCTGTATAAAACCATATGCTTTGATCACACTATCAAAGCGTATATTCCAACTCTGGGAGGCTTGCACCAGTCCATAAATGGATCGCTGGAGTTTGCACACTTTGTTAGCATCTTTTGACAAACCTTTTGGTTGCATCATATACAACTCTTCTTTAAGATATCCATTAAGGAATAAAGTTTTGACATCCATTTGCCAGATTTCATAACCGTAAAAATGCGGCAATTGCTAACATGATTCGGATAGACTTGAGCATCACTACGGGTGAGAAGGTCTCATCATAGTCAACTCCTTGAACTTGTCGAAAACCTTTCGCAACAAGTCGAGCTTTGTAGACAGTAACATTACCGTCAGCGTCAGTCTTCTTCTTGAAGATCCATTTATTCTCTATGGCATGCCGATCATCGGGCAAGTCAACCAAAGTCCACACTTTGTTCTCATACTTGGATCCCACCTCAGATTTCATGGCCTCAAGCCATTTTGTGGAATCTGGGCTCATCATCGCTTCCTCATAGTTCGTAGGTTCGTCATGATCAAGTAACATGACTTCCAGAACAGGATTACCGTACCACTCTGGTGCGGATCTTACTCTGGTTGACCTACGAGGTTCGGTAGTAACTTGATCTGAAGTTTCATGATCATCATCATTAGCTTCCTCACTGATTGGTGTAGGAATCACTGGAACTGATTTCTGTGATGAACTACTTTCCAATAAGGGAGCAGGTACAATTACCTCATCAAGTTCTACTTTCCTCCCACTCACTTCTTTCGAGAGAAACTCCTTCTCTAGAAAGGATCCATTCTTAGCAACAAATATCTTTCCTTCGGATCTGTGATAGAAGGTGTACCCAACAGTCTCCTTTGTGTATCCTATGAAGACACATTTCTCCGATTTGGGTTCGGGCATATCAGGTTGAAGCTTTTTACCATAAGCATCGCAACCCCAAACTTTAAAAAACGACAACTTGGGTTTCTTGCCAAACCACAGTTCATATGGTGTCGCCTCAACGGATTTAGATGGTGCCCTGTTTAACGTGAATGCAGCCGTCTCTAAAGCATAGCCCCAAAACGACAGTGGTAAATCAGTAAGAGACATCATGGATCGCACCATATCTAATAAAGTGCGGTTACGACGTTCAGACACACCATTACGATGTGGTGTTCTAGGTGGCGTGAGTTGCGAAACTATTCCGCATTGTTTCAAATGAAGACCAAACTCATAACTCAAATATTCTCCTCCACGATCAGATCGTAGAAACTTTATTTTCTTGTTACGATGATTTTCCACTACACTCTGAAATTATTTGAACTTTTCAAATGTTTCAGACTTATGTTTCGTTAAGTAGATATACCTATATCTGCTCAAATCATCTGTGAAGGTCAGAAAATAACGATACCCGCCGCGAGCATCAACACTCATCGGACCGCATATATCAGTATGTATTATTTCCAATAAATCTATTGCTCGCTCCATTGTTCCGGAGAATGGAGTCTTAGTCATCTTGGCCATGAGGCATGGTTCGCAAGCATCAAGTGATTCCAAAAGCCCATCAGCATGGAGTTTCTTCATGCGCTTTAGACCAATATGACCTAAACGCTAGTGCCACAAATAAGTTGCACTATCATTATTAAACTTGTATCTTTTGGCTTCAATACCATGAATATGTGTATCACTACTATCGAGATTTAACAAAAATAGACCACTCATCAAGGGTGCATGACCATAAAAGATATTGCTCATATAAATAGAACAACCATTATTCTCTGATTTAAATGAATAACCGTCTCGCATCAAACAAGATCCAGATATAATGTTCATGCTTAACGCTGGCACCAAATAACAATTATTCAGGTCCAAAACTAATCCCGAAGGTAGATGTAGAGGTAGCGTGCCGGCGGCGATCACATCTACTTTGGAACCATTACCCACGCGCATCATCACCTCGTCCTTAGCCAATCTTCGCTTAATCAGTAGCCCCTGTTTCAAGTGCCAAATGTGAGCAATAGAACAAGTATCAAATACCCAGGCGCTACTACGAGCATTAGTAAGGTACACATCAATAACATGTATATCAAATATACCTTTCACTTTGCCATCCTTCTTATCTGCCAAATACTTGGGGCAATTCCGCTTCCAGTGACCAGTCCCTTTGCAGTAGAAGCACTCAGTCTCAGGCTTAGGTCCAGACTTGGGCTTCTTCCCTTGAGCAGCAACTTGCTTGCCGTTCTTCTTGAAGTTCCCTTTCTTTCCTTTGACCTTTTTCTTGAAACTAGTGGTCTTGTTAACAATCAACACTTGATGCTCCTTCTTGATTTCTACCTCCGCAGCTTTTAGCATCGCGAAGAGCTCGGGAATTGTCTTATCCATCCCTTGCATATTATAGTTCATCAGAAGCTTTTGTAGCTTGGTGGCAGTGATTGAAGAACTCTCTCAATGACACTATCATCAGGAAGATTAACTCCTAGTTGAGTCAAGTGGTTGTGGTACCAAGACATTTTGAGTATATGTTCACTTACAGAACTATTCTCCTCCATCTTGCAGCTATGGAACTTATTGGAGACTTCATATCTCTCAATTCGGGCATTTGCTTGAAATATTAACTTCAACTCCTGGAACATCTCATATGCTCCATGACGTTCAAAACATCGTTGAAGTCCCGGTTCTAAGCCGTAAAGCATGGCACACTGAACTATCGAGTAGTCATCAGCTTTGCTCTGCCAGACGTTCATAACGTCCGGTGTTGCTCCTGCAGCGGGTCTTCCACCTAGCAGTGCTTTCAGGACATAATTCTTCTGTGCAGCAATGAGGATAATCCTCAAGTTATAGACCCAGTCCGTGTACTTTCTACCATCATCTTTCAACTTAGCTTTCTCTAGGAACGCATTAAAATTCAAAGGAACAGTAGCACGGGCCATTTATCTACAATAACATAGACATGCAAAATACTATCAGGTACTAAGTTCATGATAAATTAAAGTTCAATTAATCATATTACTTAAGAACTCCCACTTAGATAGACATCCCTCTAGTCATCTAAATGATCACGTGATCCATATCAACTAAACCACATCCGATCATCACGTGAGATGGAGTAGCTTTCAATGGTGAACATCACTATGTTGATCATATCTACTATATGATTCACGTTCGACCTTTCGATTTCAGTGTTCCGAGGCCATATCTGCATATGCTAGGCTCGTCAAGTTTAACCCGAGTATTATGCGTGTGCAAAACTGGCTTACACCCGTTGTATGTGAACATAGAGCTTATCACACCCGATCATCATGTGGTGTCTCGGCACGACGAACTTTCGCAACGGTGCATACTCAGGGAGAACACTTGTACCTTGAAATTTAGTGAGGGATCATCTTATAATTCTACCGCCGTACTAAGCAAAATAAGATGCATAAAGGATAAACATCACATGCAATCAAAATAAGTGATATGATATGGCCATCCTCATCTTGTGCCTTTGATCTCCATCTCCAAAGCACTGTCATGATCACCATCGTCATCGGCTTGACACCTTGATCTCCACCGTAGCATCGTTGTCATCTCGCCAACTATTGCGTCTACGACTATCGCTACCACTTAGTGATAAAGTAAAGCAATTACATGGCGATTGCATTTCATACAATAAAGCGACAACCATATGGCTCCTGCCAGTTGCCGATAACTTTTCCAATCATGATCATCTCATACAACAATTTATATACAATCATGACTTGACCATATCACATCACAACAAGCCCTACAAAAACAAGTTAGACGTCCTCTACTTTGTTGTTGCAAGTTTTACGTGACTGCTACGGGCTTCTTGCAAGAACCGTTCTTACATACACATCAAAACCACAACGATTTTTCGTCAAGTGTGCTGTTTTAACCTTCAACAACGACCGGGAGTAGTCAATCCCGATTCAACTAAAGCTGGAGAAACAGACACCCACCAGCCACCTGTGTGCGAAGCACGTCGGTAGAACCAGTCTCATGAACATGGTCATGTAATGTCGGTCCGGGCCGCTTCATCCAACAATACCGCCGAATCAAAGTAAGACGTTGCTGGTAAGCAGTATGACTATTATCGCTGACAACTCTTTGTGTTCTACTCGTGCATATAACATCTACGCATAGACCTGGCTCAGATGCCATTGTTGGGAAACGCTGTATTTCAAAAAATTTACCTACGATCACGCAAGATCTATATAGGAGATGCGTAGCAACGAGCGGGGAGAGTGTGTCCACGTACCCTCGTAGACCGAAAGCGGAAGCATTTAGTAATGCGGCCGATGTAGTCAAACGTCTTCGCAATCCAACCGATCCAAGCACCGAACGTACGGCACCTCCGCGTCAGCACACGTTCAGCTCGATGACGTCCCTCAAACTCTTGATCTAGTTGAGGTCGAGGGAGAGTTCCGTCAACATGACGGCATGGTGATGGTGATGATGAAGTTACCAGCGCAGGGCTTTGCGTAAGCACTACGACGATATGACCGAGGTGTGTAGCTGTGGAGGGGGGCACCGCACACGGTTAAGAGAAACTTGTGTGTTCTAGGGTGCCCCCTGCTCCCGTATATAAAGGAGGGGAGGGGAGGCCGGCCGACCCTCCTAGGGTGCGCCAGGAGAGGTAGGACTCCAAGTCCTAGTAGGATTCCACCTAAGGAAGAGGGGGAAGAAGGAAGGGGGCCGGCCCTCCTTGTGGCCCTTCCTCTCTTCCCACTAAGGCCCATAAAGGGCCATTAGTTCCCCCGGGGGGTTCCGATAACCCTCCGGCACTCTGATAGTTATCTAGTACCTCTCGGAACTCATCCGGTGTCTGAATAACATCGTCCAATATATAAATATTTATGTCTCGACCATTTCGAGACTCCTCGTCATGTCTGTGATCTCATCCAGGACTCTGAACAATCTTCGGTCATCAAATCACATAACTCATAATACAAATCATCATCGAATGTTAAGTTTGCGGACCCTACGGGTTCGAGAACTACGTAGACATGAGCGAGACACATCTCCGGTCAATAACCAATAGCGGAACCTGGATGCTCATATTGGCTCCTACATATTCTACGAAGATCTTTATTGGTCAAAATCGCATAACAACATACGTTGTTCCCTTTGTCATCGGTATGTTGCTTGCCCGAGATTCGATCATTGGTATCACCATACCTAGTTCAATCTCGTTACTGGCAAGTCTCTTTACTCATTCCATAATGCATCTTCCCGTGACTAACTCATTAGACACATTGCTTGCAAGGCTCATAGTTATGTGCATTACCGAGAAGGCCCAGAGATACCCCTCCGATACATGGAGTGACAAATCCTAATCTCGATCTATGCCAACTCAACAAACACCATCGGAGACACCTATAGAGCATCTTTATAATCACCCAGTTACGTTGTGACATTTGATATCACACAAGGTGTTCCTCCGGTATTCGGGAGTTGCATAATCTCATAGTCAGAGGAACATGTATAAGTCATGAAGAAAGCAATAGGAATAAAACTAAACGATCATTATGCTAAGCTAACAGATGGGTCTTGTCCATCACATCATTCTCTAATGATGTGATCCCGTTCATCAAATGACAACACATGTCCATGGTCAGGAAACTTAACCATCTTTGATTAACGAGCTAGTCAAGTAGAGGCATACTAGGGACACTCTGTTTCTCTATGTATTCACACATGTACTAAGTTTCCGGTTAATACAATTCTAGCATGAATAATAAACATTTATCATGATATAAGGAAATATAAATAACAACTTTATTATTGCCTCTAGGGCATATTTCCTTCAGTTTAACCACCTGTAGTTTTAGCTATGTCGACTGTAGGGATAATCAAGGTCTCCGATGCGTGCCCCGTCTTCAATGGCACTAATTACCCCTACTGGAAGAGTAATATGCGTATGCATCTTAAAGACATTGACGTCGACCTTTGGTATGTCGTCAAGAATGGCGTTCCCAAGGTCGGTGAAGGTGTCCCGCTGCTAATGTCAAGAGGTTCATTCAACTGGATTCGACTGCCAAGAACATCATCTGTGGTCATCTGACCAAAGGACAATATGGCCGTGTGAGTGCACTGGAAACTACAAAGCTAGTATGGGACCGGCTCTCCAAGGTCAACGAAGGCGTCTCAACTCAAAGAGACTCAAGGATTGATGTTCTTTGCAACCTATTCAACTGCTTCAAGAGAAACGACAATGAGAATGTCCAGCTCACGCTTGATCGCCTCACTGATATCACAAATGAGCTTCGCGCACTTGGTGCCACTGAGATCACCAAGCACGAAATCGTCAAGAAGCTTCTGAAATCACTTGACAGCTCTTTCGACACCCTGACCCTGATGATTCAAGAACATCCTAACTTCAAGACTCTCGATCCGTCTGACATACTTGAGAGGCTCAACACACATGAGTTCCAGTTATTTAAGAAGAGAGACATCTATGGTCCCAACTATGGTCGAACTCACGCTTTGAAGGCAAAGGTTGTTTCCTCATCTAAAGAAGAATCTGACTATAGTTCTGGGGATCCCAAAGACATTGGAAAGGAGCTAGCTATGCTCGTGAAGAAGTTCCAGAAGTTTACCAAGAAGAAAGGCTTCAGAAAGTCTTCAAGATCCACCTGAAGAAATGATGAAGCTTCCACTCGTGACCACAAGAAGAGAACATACCACAAATGCAAGAAACCTGGTCACTACATCTCCGAGTGTCCACAATGGGACAATGAGACCAAGAAGAAGAAGAAGAGCAAGGATTATGATTATGATGACAACAAGAAGAAGAAATCCTCAAAGTCTTCATCGAAGTCTTCATTTCTCAAGAAGAACTCATCAAGCAAGGCTCGTGCGTTTGTTGGCAAGGAGATGGATTCAGAGGAGGAGTCTGCTTCTGAGGAGGCGGGGGTGGAGTTTGAGGAGGAGTCTGATTCAGGTGTGGCAAGCTTGGCTCTGGCTTCAGCGTATGTCGCCAAGTCCATCTTCAACACCGAAGACAATGGTCTCGTCCCCAACGCTGATGCTAATGATGAGGATGACTCTGCTCCTACCTACTGCTTCATGGCACGTGGTGCCAAGGTAAACTCACGCGATGCTTACTTTAAAACATCCAGTGAAGATGACTCTGAATGTGAATCTAAACCTAGCTACAACACACTTGCTAAAATTGCTACAAAACAACAAACTGCTATGGAGCATATTCAAAAGTTGTTAGACAAAAGCGATGACCTGTTGGCCACAGAAATGACTCAAACTCAGTCCTTAATTGAAGACTGAAAGTGCTAGTTATCGACTAGAGGGGGGGGGTGAATAGGCGATTTTTATGAAAGTCTTCAAAACATGGAAGTTTCGAAGACAAACAATAGAAATGACCCTATTGATATGCAGCGGAAGATAAACTACACTAAGCAAGCCATAGTCAAGTATGCAATAATGTGAAAGTACAAAGATTAGCAGCAGCTAGGTAGTAAGGATCTGGATGGAAGATGGCATGAAGCCAAACTACGAAAATAGTCAGACAGTGAAGACAAATAGGTAAAGCAAACAAGCAATGACTTCACGAAGACAAACTCTAAATAAAGATAGGGAGAGGATAGAACCAGTCACTTGTTGAGGACACATGATTTGTTGGACCAGTTCCAGTTGCTGTGACAACTGTACATCTGGTTAGGGAGGCTGAGATTCAACTCAGAAGACCACGTCTTCACCTTATTCCCCTTGAGCTAAGGACACCCAGTCCTCACCCAATTACTCTGGTAAGTCTTCAAGGTAGACTTCCAAACCTTCACAGACTTCGTTCACCGGCGATCCACAATGACTCTTGGATGCTCAGAACGCGACGCCTAACCGGCTGGAGGATTCACAATCCTCAAGTGTAATAAGTCTTCAGGTCACGCAGACAAAAAGACTTCAGTGATGCCTAACACTCTTTGGCTCTGGGTGTTTGGGCTTTGTGCTCGCAAGGATTTATCTCTCTCAAAGGCTTCGAGGTGGGTTGCTCTCAATGCGACAAAAGCCATGCACTAACTCTGAGCAGCCACCAATTTATGGTGTAGGGGGTGGGCTATTTATAGCCACTAGGCAACCCGACCTGATATGTCCGAAATGACCCTAGGTCACTAAGGAACTGACACGTGTTCCAACGGTCAGATTTCAAACACACACGGCAACTTTACTTGGGCTACAAGCAAAGCTAACTCATCCAGCTCTGGATAAGATTTGCTCTCATTGTCTTCGCTCGAAGATATAGGATTTGGGTTGAGCATCACTTCAGTCACTCTGACTTTGTTCACTTGGAACCCACTTAACAGTACGGTGGTTCCTATGACTCAACAAAGAAGAAAAGGAAACAACGAAACGACTAAGTCTTCGCGCTCCATAATCTTCACTCAATGTCTTCTCATGTCATAGTCTTCAATATGAATATCTTCACATACCACCATTGTCGTCAATGTCTTCATACATTTTTAGGGGTCATCTCCGGTAGGTAAACCAAATCAATGAGGGACTACTACCTGTGTTATCCTGCAATTCTCACAAACACATTAGTCCCTCAACCAGATTTGTCGTCAATACTCCAAAACCAACTAGGGGTGGCACTAGATGCACTTACAATCTCCCCCTTTTTGGTGATTGATGACAAACTGGTTGAAGTTTTCAACAGGGATAAAGTATGTGAAATGTAAAGGATTTAGGAATTGTCTTCATAAGTGGTAAGGGCTCCCCCTGAAGATGTGCATATAAGTAATTTTCTTTTGGAATGCAAATGCACATGGCAGGTTGTACTTGTGGAGATCCTCTTCAACTTATGAAGATAATTCATCATGCATGATTTGATATAATGAAGATAATGACATGCATAATGCAAAATGGATGTCTGCAGAATGACTTAAGTGCGGAAGTTATCATCGCACATGCGGAATTTATCATCGCATCACAGAATAGCAAATAAGTAGCAGACGACCATCGAGTTTAAGTGTTACAACTCAAAGAACCAAATGTATCAAAAAGCAAGAGTTGTAAACACTAGGAAAAATATAATGCAACCGCCCATATGAACCCGCTTGAAGACTATCAAACTCATATGCTTCTCCCCCTTTTGTCAGTAAGGACCAAAAAGGTTTGAAGACATAGAGCCTCTACTCGTTCCCATGAGGAGTAGGTGAAGCAGCAGGGTCGTCGGTGTTGTTTGGCGGTGCAGACGAACTTGGTGCAGTGTCGATTCGCGCAAAAGGTGGTGAAGTAGCATCATATTCATCATTAATGACACGGGCATCCACTGTTGCAGCAGAAGAGGAGAACTCAGAGTCTTCAAGAGATGGAGTGCGCCGCAGCACAATCCTTCTCGGAGGTGTTGTGTCAAACTTGAAACGTTCAGAGAAGCCATCATCTTGAAGATCATCTTCAGAACACATAAGCGTCAGCCCTTTCCATGTACGCCGACAAGTTTCATGGGCGACAAAGGCATTTTTGGTGGCAAGGTTGCGAATCCTGTTGACGTCCACCAAGAGGCTTTTCATTTGACACTTCAGCCAGTCATGATGCTTATCCTGTTTCTGATGAAGGGCAACCAGAAGCTCTCGGTCATTGAGAACACGAGATCGCTTCTTGGGCCGTTGTGCAATGGTGCTTTCAGTGGCTTCAGTGAGGGCACGATGAGGTGCACACGTAATACCAGCCAGAGGATAAACACGAGTGACAGCTTGAACTCCTTCAATATTTTGTGAGAAGCTTTGATTATCAGCATTGTGAAGACTCAGGGTGTCGGTGTACAAAAAGAGGGGTACACTTTTTGTACCCCTATAACTGTGCACGGGCAGTCTGAGCCACGGGCACCACCACACCAAGCAAGGCAAGGGGGGGTGAGCCAGGGTAAGACCGAAGCTCAAGGGAACTAGAACGACGCCAAGACCAAGACCACGAAGAGCAAAAAGGACGAAGCAGACTCCCCCGGCAAGATCCTTGCCGGGAGACAGTTTTAGCAACCCCGGCAAGACCCTTGCCGTGGCGACTCGCCCCACGCCTACGGAGCAAATTACCCTTGAGTCCACTGCCCCCAAGGGGCAAGGATTCGGGAGACATCCCTGTGGTGGCATGCAGATCTTTGTGAAGACATTCAAGATCAGATACGCACTAAGAAGACGATGACCTTTGGCGAGATACCAGCCAGGGAAGACCACGAGACCCCCGGCAAGCGCCTTGCCGGGATGACAACAGGCGCCTTGGCAAGACCCTTGCCAAGGACATCCGTAGGGCCGCCATCAGGCCCACGTCGACTAAACCTCCACCGCCGTACGCATGCAGCTGCCGACCCAACCAGCTGGGCAGGCACCTGCGTGGTGGCATGCAGATCTTCATGAAGACCCACCACTGCGCCACCTCAGCTGCCTGCCTACCTACATGGCATCGCAGGCATCGCTGGCCAGGGCGCGTGTCGACACAAGAAGGAGCGGCGACGGACGAGACAGATTTCTCCCCCGTCCCCGATAAAGTAAGGGCACCTAAGCAGACGCATTAAATGCGCCTTGTCGTGTAATGCAAGGGATAACCTCGCATCACTGTACCCTTTCCACCTCCTGTATGCCACTGTGGCGACCCCTTTTTCTATAAAAGGAGGCCCGAGGCGACCAGGAGAAGGATTCGGCTTTTTGGAGCTCCTAACGCCCCAGAGCTAGCTCAAGAACAGGAATATACATCCACCAAAGAAGGAGTAGGGTTTTACGCATCATCGCGGCCCGAACCTGGATAAACAAACTTTGTACTATCTGTTTGATCTGCTCTTCTCACGACCCCGCGCCCCGCCTGCCGTAGTAGGGATTCTTGTGATCCCATAGGTGTCGTTCCCACCGACATCTTTGGCGCACCAGGTAGGGGGCGCGGTTGTGAGAATCGGCTTTAGCAGTTAGTTCAATGCTTCTTCATCATCATGGCGCCCAAGAAGAAGACGACGGTGGCGGTTGGCCAGTCGGAAGCCGGACAGCCCGTCCTGACGCGGGCGAGCAGCGGACCGGTCACAGAAAGGACCCAGGGCACTGCTCGTGAACACCAGCACCGTCCCAGCAGCCGGAGTTTGGGAGGCGGTGATGTTTGTGCGCCTAGTAACGGGGCACACATCGCCAAATCCAAAGGCGGAGCCAGGCCCTCCGCGGGTGGAGCGGGGCCTTCCAAGGTTACCGCCGCCCCACCCGAAGGCGACGCAAGGGCCTCCAAGACTCCCACGCCGGCGCCAACAGCGCGCTCCCCCAGGCAGCGCGCGATGAACGGCGTCGTCACGCCGAAGATCCCAGGCGTTGCCGCGGGAAGAGCCCCGAGCGCCACTCCCGGGATGTAGAAGACCTGCCCGCTCGCCGAAGCCCTGGTGAAAATGGCATGCGACCGCGGATCGTGATAGGGCTCCTTCTGACATGGTCAGAAGTCGAAGCGCGTCGCGATCCGTGCAGGTTCCACTGCCGCCGACGCCAGCAGAGGCCCTGGCGCGCGTAGTTGCTCCTCGACTTTCCCCCCACCATGGGGAAACTCGACGAATGGAGAGCCACTATCCGAAGCCTTGTTGCGGTGGCCAACAAAGACGAACCAAGCTCGGTGGAGCCCCCGGGTCGACGCTCCAATGGAGTCCCACGCACTAGTGGCGGAAAAGCCGGCGGCGCCGCGACCACGGTGCATTCACCTCCTCCCCATCCGGTACCGCGAACGCCGGCTTGTCGCGACGTCACGAGCGACGACATCTCCATAGCGTTGTCCGACCCACGTACCCGTTGTGACCAGCGCCAAGTTCTTCGGGAACGAGCCCATGAAGACGCTCGAACCACTATCGAGCGCCGGCGCGGAGCGCGCCACCAGTCGGACAGGCGAGCAGGGCCTGCTGCGAACCACCCGGCCCCGGAGAGCCCTGGAGGCCTACCTTACGAGGTAGGCTGTCCGGCTTTTACCCGTGAGCTGCGGCAGTTCCAGTGGCCCACTCACCGCACCTTCAAACCTGATGTTGGCGAGAAGTACAACGGCAAGACCCACCCGTCTGAGTTCCTCATCATCTACACCATCGCGATGCAAGCTGCCGGAGCCCGCGACGATAAGGTGCTTGCGAATTACTTTCCATTGGCTCTTAAACCCAACGCCATGTCGTGGTTGATGCACTTGCCGGTAGACTCTATTTCCTCCTGGTCAGATTTGTGCCATGAGTTTGTTGGTGCCTTTACTGGAGGTCACCAAGCCCATGGCCAAGCAAGCGACCTGCACGTCATTCCCCAGAAGGGAGGCGAGAGTCTGTGCAAATATATACAGAGGTTCAGCCGGGTACAATACAATATCCCTGATGTTCACCCTGCCGCCATCATCAGCGCGTTTCATCAGAATGGGCGTAACCGCAAGATGCGCGAAGAGCTGGCAATGAACAAGGTGAAAGACGTGGCAGAACTCTATGTTCTTGCTGACAGATGTGCCTGGGCGAAAGAGGGAAGGAAGTACCCCGGCGAAGATGCCGGCGTGGAAACCGACTCTTCAGATGAGGATACTGCCGCCCCGGCAAAGAAAGGCCGGCGCCGCAACAGGAAGCGCAAAGGTAAAGCCGTGCTTGCCGTCGAGGGATCTGATGACGCCGGCTCCGCCAAGAAAACCAAGGCAGATGACCCTGGCAAGGAAATTGCCGGATGTGTCGCCTGCCGGGCCTTGGCGACTGCCGAGAAGCCAGGAAACTCCGACAAGCAATACTGCAAGATCCATCACACCAAAGGCCATGATCTCCAGAACTGCCGACAGGTTGAGCTCCTTGCTGAGAAGCAGAGGGCTGAATATGAGAGGCGGGACAAGGAGAAGGGCCAGGACGGTGCTGAGGGGTCCGGCAAGAAGCATGACGGCCAGGCGGGCCGTCACGGCAAGGATAAACAGCAGAAGAGGCCCGCCCGAGGCCGTGACAAAAAGCCAGAAGACGATGATCACGAAGAGGACGATGAGTCTGGTGACCAAGAATTTCAGAAAGCTATAGAGGCCATGTGCGTCGATGGCGGCGCCTTGCTGCATACCTCTCACCGCCAGCTTAAACAGTGGGCGTGTGAGATTACAGCGGCAGAGCCATCGTTTGATGCCCAAAGGCCGCTGAAGTGGTCCAGCACACCTATCATTTTTGACACTGAGGATCACCCTGATCGCACCACTGCAGTCGGGTGCTTGCCAGCTTGCCATTGTTGGTTTCACCAACAATACGCAACCTCAAGGTGACAAAGATGCTAGTCGATGGCGGAGCCGGTCTGAACTTAATCTCGCCTACCATGATCGAGAAACTGCAGATTCCTAATGGAGATCTCGAAGAGACGGGCACATTTCAGGGGGTCAACCCGGGAAGAAGTCAACCAAAGGGAAAGGTCACGTTGCCCGTGACTTTTGGGAGTGATCTGAACTACCGGACAAAAAAGATTGTGTTCGGCGTTGCCAAGATCCCCTTGCCTTACAACGGGATCCTTGGCCGCCCAGCACTGGCCAAGTTCATGGCGGCGTCACATTACGCCTACAACACCCTGAAGATGCCGGGGCCTGTGACGATCATCACCGTCCCATTGGACAAGAAGGACGCGCTAATTTGCGCTGACCAACTCTACCAACAAGCAGTTGCAGCAGCCGCCACTGCTAAGGCGCTTGCTCCTGCCGCTGGAGCCCCGGGAAGGAAAAAGAAGAAGTCCGGCGAGACCTCAGGCACCCACTCCGGCAAGCGCACCTCTTCGGAGTGTAGTGCTCCCATCGAGGACGTGCCAGAAAGCTCCACTGGCAGAAACAAGAAGTTCAGGGCCACACCGCCGGGAACCAAGAAGGTTTCTGTCAAGGAGGACGGCACGGGAGGGGCTTTCACCATAAGCTCCGCCCTTGAGGACAAATAGGAAGACGCGCTCGTCACCTTCCTGCGGGCGAATGTCGATGTGTTTGCATGGCAAGCATCCGACATCCCCTGCGTTCCCAGGGAGGTGATTGAGCACCACCTTGCTGTCTGTCCTCATGCGCGGCCCGTCAAGCAAAAGGTAAGAAAGCAAGCTTTGGAACGACAAGAGTTCATCACAGAGGAGATCCAGAAACTGGAAGCAGCGGGTTTGGTAAGAGGAGTGCTCCATCCAACGTGGTTGGCCAATCCAGTGGTAGTGCGCAAGGCAAATGGGAAGTGGATGCTGTGTATTGATTACACAGATATCAATAAGGCTTGTCCCAAAGACCCCTTCCTGTTGCCGCGCATCGACCAGATTGTTGACTCCACGGTTGGGTGTGATCTGTTATCATTCCTCAATGCCTACTCCGGCTACCACCAGATCTTCATGACAAGAGAAGACGAAGAGAAAACGGCATTCATCACCCCATGTGGTACGTATTGTTTCATACAGATGCCTTTCGGGTTGAAGAGTGCTGGTTCAACATTTGCAAGGGCGGTCCAGATTGGTTTTGAACCCCAGCTCCATAGAAATATGGAAGCTTATATGGATGATATAGTGGTCAAAACCAAGAACAGGGCAACCCTTATACCGGATTTACAAGAAACATTTGCAAACCTACGCAAGATCAATCTCAAGCTGAACCCTGAGAAGTGCGTCTTCGGTGTCCTATCCGGCAAGCTTCTCGGGTTCTTTGTGTCACAGCGTGGGATAGAGGCCAATCCGGACAAGATCAAAGCTATAGAACAGATTGAAGCACCCAAGCGGGTCAAAGATGTACGTCGGCTTGCTGGTTGCATTGCCGCCATGAGCAGGTTCATTTCCAAGTCTGCCGAGCGCGCCCTTCCCTTTTTCAAGGTCTTGAAAAAGGCGGGCCCGATGGAATGGACGCCAGAAGCCGAAGCAGCATTGCAAGATTTGAAGAGGTATCTCTCCTCCACGCCAGTACTAGTTGCGCCTAGGCCACAAGAATCGTTGCTGCTATACCTGGCGGCAACGAACCAGGTGGTCAGCGTCGCGCTAGTGGAGCAGAGAGAAATTGATGACGAGGTGATAGCAGCGACAGAGCCTGATGCCGTTGGTGCAGAGACGACACAGCCGGTTGGAGTGCCGCCAAGGAAGAAAATGATGCAGCACCCGGTCTACTTTGTTAGCTCCCTCCTGCAGGGGGCTAGATCAAGGTACTCCGGTGTGCAGAAACTGCTCTTCGGCATTCTTATGGCCTCGAGGAAGCTGCGTCACTACTTCCAGGTGCACGAGATCACCGTCGTTACTCGCCTCCCTCTGCAACAGATATTGCACAATCCAGACGCAATAGGAAGAATTGTAGAATGGGCACTGGAGCTGTCCAGCTTTGGCCTCAAGTTTGAGAGTACCTCGACGATTCAAAGCCGAGTCCTGGCGGAGTTCGTTGCAGAATGGACCGCGACGCCTGATGAAGAAACCCAGGAGACTGTTCTCCCCGGCAAAGAGGCAAGTTGCGACTGGGTCATGTACTTTGATGGGGCTTTCTCCTTACAGGGCGCCGGGGTTGGCGTACTGCTTGTCGCGCCCACCGGGGAGCACCTCAAGTACGTGGTCCAGATGCACTTCCCCAGGGAGGTGTCGACAAACAATACTGCTGAGTACGAGGGGCTGCTTGCTGGTCTTAGGATCGCGGCAGACCTCGGAATCAAGAAACTCATTGTCAGGGGCGACTCGCAACTTGTCGTTAAACAAGTCAACAAGGACTACCAGAGCCCGTTGATGAAGGCCTACATAGATGAAGTGAGGAAGCTGGAAGAGCGTTTTGACGGTATACAGGCAGAGCACGTTCCCCGAGCAGAGAACGACATCGCCGATTACCTGTCAAAACGCGCCGCCCTCAAGCTACCTGTGGAACCAGGTACCTTTGTGCTTCAGCTAACTCAGCCATTCGTTGATCCATCAACAGAACAAAACAAGAGGAGAAAATCAGGGCCCGGCAAGTACTTTCCCGCCGAGCTCCCCGAAGCGCCGACAAGGATGTTGCCGGAGACACTGAGCCCGCCACGGGACGGCTAGCTCCGACGGAGCATCAAGCTCTTTCCGTGGAGACAGCCGCTCCTATAGCGGAGGAATTGCCTTTAGTCCTCGCCGTCGAGCCCCAGGCTCCAGCGTGGGCACAACATATTGTCCGATTCCTCCAAATAGGGGAACTTCCTGAGGAGCAGGAAGAAGCGGAAAAAGTAGCCCGTCACTCTACTATGTACCAGTTTGTCAATGACGTCCTGTATAGAAAGAGGCCGAACGGTGTGAAATTGAAGTGTATCCCTTGAGAGGAAGGACTGGGGCTATTGGCGGAGATACATGGAGGCATATGTGGATCCCACATAGGGTCGAGGGCCCTTGCCGGCAAAGCGTTTCGGCAAGGCTTCTTCTGGCCCACCGCCCTCCAGGATGCGACGACACTAGTCACCAAGTGTGAAGCGTGTCAGTTCCTTTTGAAGAAGCTTCATCAGCCAGCTCAAGCCCTTCAAACCATTCCTCTCTCCTGGCCTTTCTCGGTCTGGGGGCTCGACATACTGGGCCCTTTCCCCCGCGCTGTCGGGGGCTTTGAGTACTTGTACATTGCAATCGACAAGTTCACAAAGTGGCTAGAAGTGGAAGCAGTGAGGAAGGTCACAGCACAGTCAGCCGTCAAGTTCTTCAAAGGACTGGTGTGCCGTTTTGGTGTACCCAATAGGGTCATCACCGACAACGGCACGCAGTTCACAAGTCACACCTTCATGCAATATATTCAAGACCTCGGCAGCAAGGTCTGTTTCGCTTCCGTTGCTCACCCACGAAGCAATGGTCAAGCTGAGAGGGCGAATGCTGAAGTACTGCGAGGCCTGAGGACAAAGACCTTTGGCAGACCGCGCAAGAGTGGAAGGTGTTGGATTGATGAATTGCTGGTAGTTCTTTGGTCAATCAGAACGACACCAAATCGAGCCACCGGCCAGACACCCTTTGCCCTGGTATACGGGGCAGAAGCAGTTCTCCCCACAGAACTCATATACGGGTCACCTCGAGTACTCGCTTATGATGAGCTTGAGCAAGAGCAATTGCGGCAAGATGATGCAACGCTCCTTGAGGAAGATCGTCTTCGGGCGGCTGTGAGAGCAGTGCACTACCAGCAAGCCTTGAGCCGCTACCATAGCCGCAAGGTTCGTGCCCGAAGCTTTTAGGAAGGCAACCTTGTTCTTCGGCGCGTTCAATCGGCCAAGAATTCCAACAAGTTGACGCCAAAGTGGGAAGGCCCTTATCAGGTAATATGAGTCACCAGGCCTGGCGCAGTCCGCCTGGAGACCGAAGATGCCGTTCCGGTGAGTAACTCCTGGAACATTGAGCATCTTCGCAAGTTTTACCCGTGAGGCACGGCTTGCCGGGCCCCCCGGCAAGCCACCTTTTGTACAAGCCTTGCCGATGATGCATGTAACCCTTTGTACAAAGCCAGGCGCAGACCCTGAGCATAAATAAATGAAGCGCTGGCGCCCTAAGTTATAGCATGCATGCTAGGTCGAGTCTCATCCTTGGTTAGGGTTGATAGTGCTTAGCGGCGGCTAACCCCTAGCTTAGAGGTCGAGTTTGCATCTCTTTGTCTTTCTTTTATCTTCTTTGGTTCGCAGGACACACAGATATCCTTGCCAAACCAGTTGGGGAGAAAAAAAGGAACAAACCGGCATCTAGGCCCCGGCAAGCCAGTATTGCCGGGGGCTGCAAGAGCAAAGATTCACCCATGGCAAACCAGGGTTGCCGGGGGCTGCAGATTTAGATAAGTTTTTTATCCCTTATCATGCATTTCCTTACGGACTGAGGTATGTGAAACCTCATTTTACCCTCAAACTACCGTGCTCCCCTAACTCTAGGCCCTAGGGCCCGTTCCTAGGACCGAGTTTGGTCGTAGTCGCGACAGCAAAAGGATAGGACGAGGAGCCTAAACCCACTTCATCCCGGCCTCCGCCGAAAGCGTGAGGAAGATCGAGCGAAGTGGGGAGATGGCGAGGCGTGTTGCCGGGCAAGGAAATGTTTATCTTAAAGATATCAAGGATTTATTCCTTGTCGTGGGTTTCACCCACAAACAAATGACCCGGCAAACATCCCTTTTTCATTAAAAACATTCCAGTCAGGTACAGTCCATAGGGAATGAAAAACATGAATGAGAGGATTACGGGTTTTAAATTCAACAAAGGCCTAAAGGCTTACAAATTAAAAAGAGATAAGGTGCCCGTAATCCCTTTCTTGTCCCTCTCCTCAGGAGGCAGGTCAAGGAGGCGAAAAGGGCAAAAGGAGCGCCTAGGCGAGCTACGGGTGGCAGAAGACACTGAAAGAACATCTTGGTGGCCGTCCAAAGGCTAGATGGTGATGGCGGTGCTGGAAGCAGAGCTCGAAGACGAGGCGGCAGGACGTCAGTACGCGTCGAAGGCGTCGGTGCCCGTGTACTCTGACTTGATGGCCTTGCCGCCCGCCCTCTTCCTCTTCCGCAGCCTCCCAACGCCAGCCGCCCAAGGAGACGACCCCGAGAAGTTCAAGGAGCCGGCGACACGGATGATGGGGTCGCCGGTGCCACACGGAGCGGCGCCCGACACCTAGTCGGACCCGTCATCCTGCCGCCTACCGCCCTCGTCGTCGCTGCCGCTGTCCTCCTCGTCACTCTCGCTCGAGGAGGAATCTTCACTATTAGAAGAGCTCTCCACGCAGCACCTTGTACGAGTCCCAAAGTGCCCGAAGACCTTGACGGAGAGAAGGCCACCCTCCATCAGCTTAAAATGGAGAGTGAGCCCCTCCGTCAAGCTGTGGATATGAGAAAACGTCTTCCATCCCCGATGAAGATACATCACATGAGGAGCAGGGAAGTCGACACGGACCCGCGTGCCACTGATCCCGCAGCCCCTCATGTGCAGCCGCAATGACTCCGGCGGATCCAGCTCCATCTCCTGCGCAAATGGAGTCGGGAGACGAAGGCGACGGCGTGGCGGCCGGCGCAACCTGACGAAGAACTCACAAGGGTCATCCCCAACATGGCCCTCCATTGGAGGAGGAGCTGCTGGCGGGGGCGAGGCCGGCGTGCCACCCCGTCCTCCTCTTCCCCGAGCGCCGCGGCCTCGCCCACGGCCTCGCCCCCTCCCCCTTCCCCTCGCAGCCGGCTCTGCCACCACAGGCACAGGAGAAGGAGGGACGCGTTGTCGAGCGGCGACCCTCGCCGCCACCATTGAAGGACTGGGATTTCCTCTCTCCATGACGAATGGAAGAGAGGAGCAGAAGCTGAAGGAGGAAGAAGATGGAAGAATGCGGGACGCCATCCCCCTCCCGCTCTTTATAAAGGAACGGGGTTGGGGCTCGACCGCCCCGCTCGGCCAATCAAGACACGGAAGGCGCAGGGAGCCAAGACCGACCCGCCGCCCCAACCAGCGACGGCCCGGTTTCCCGCCTCCATCGTTTGCCACCCCAAGCGCATGGGAGACATGTGGCAGACGTGCAGAACCGAGGGGACAGGTGAGGCGACCTCTCCCCACGTCGTGATCGTGGGGAGTGGACGCCTTGAGGACCGCGCCTCGGCCCCATTCAGTAAATGGGCCGCGCCTCCACGCTTCCCTCCGTTTATGGGGAAGGCGTGAACCGCCCCTTTACTACGACATGATGCATGCGTGCGGAGACCAACCCTACGCATGCCTCCCACGTCACACGCGCCTCCCCACGCCGCGCCACGCGTGGGAGTCGTGGGAAGCGCAGCGCGCGAAAAATCTTACCGCGGTAAAAACCGCCCCGCCTGCCCGCGCACCGTTTCTGGGCCTGGCCCAACAACGTGTTGCACTTATGTGTGGCCCATGCCAGGGGGCTCCTGTCGGTGTACAAAAAGAGGGGTACACTTTTTGTACCCCTATAACTGTGCATGGGCAGTCTGAGCCATGGGCACCACCACACCAAGCAAGGCAAGGGGGGTGAGCCAGGGTAAGACCGAAGCTCAAGGGAACTAGAACGACACCAAGACCAAGACCACGAAGAGCAAAAAGGACGAAGCGGACTCCCCCGGCAAGATCCTTGCCGGGAGACAGTTTTAGCAACCCCGGTAAGACCCTTGTCGCGGCGACTCACCCCACACCTACGGAGCAAATTACCCTTGAGTCCACTGCCCCCAAGGGGCAAGGATTCGGGAGACATCCCCGTGGTGGCATGCAGATCTTTGTGAAGACATTCAAGATCAGATACGCACTAAGAAGACGACGACCTTTGGCGAGATACCAGCAAAGGAAGACCACGAGACCCCCAGCAAGCGCCTTGCCGGGGATGACAACAGGCGCCTCGGCAAGACCCTTGCCGGGGCCCCGGCAAGGCCCTTGCCAAGGACATCCACAGGGCCGCCATCAGGCCCACGCCGACTAAACCTCCACCGCCGTACGCATGCAGCTGCCGCCCCAACCAGCTGGGCAAGCACCTGCATGGCGGCATGCAGATCTTCGTGAATACCCACCACTGCGCCACCTCAGCTGCCTGCCTACCTACATGGCATCGCAGGCATCGCTGGCCAGGGCGCGTGTCGACACAAGTAGGAGCGGCGACGGACGAGACGGATTTCTCCCCCGTCCTTGATAAAGCAAGGACACCTAAGCAGACACATTAAATGCGCCTTGTTGTGTAATGTGAGGGATAACCTTGCATCACTGCACCCTTTCCACCTCCTGTATGCCACTGTGGCGACCCCTTTTTCTATAAAAGGAGGCCCGAGGCGACCAGGAGAAGGATTCGACTTTTTGGAGCTCCTAACACCCCAGATCTAGCTCAAGAACAGGAATATACATCCACCAAAGCAGGAGTAGGGTTTTACGCATCCTCGTGGCCCGAACCTGGATAAACAAACTGTGTACTATCTGTTTGATCGGCTCTCCTCACGACCCCGCACCCCGCCAACCGTAGTAGGGATTCTTGTGATCCCATAGGTGTCGTTCCCACCGACACAGGGGCTCCTTGGCAGGCTCTGGATAGATAGCTTCAACTGACATATCAACCTCAGGCAAAAAAATCAGATGATTGCGAGTAGAGGGCTGATAGTTGACAGCTGAGTGCGGTTTGATCAGACGCATAATCCATGGAGCGTAAAACTTCAAGCCAAAGAGATCAAAGCCTGATGCAGCAAGTTGGCGGATAAAGAAGTCTTGTACATTGAAGCTATTGCCATGAAGAATATGGAAGACCAAATTCTTCATTGCACCTTCCAGCTTTGCATGAGGAGAATGCCCTTTGATGGGCCAAAGAGTTCGCCTTATGATGTGATAGATAGTACGTGGCAGATACTCAAGGTCTTCAACAAAGAACTCCTTAGGATATTCTGCATCAGGAGACAAAGGCTTGATCATGCTAAGCATATGACTCATGTTGGGTTCAGGCTTGTGAAAGATGCTTTCCATAGCAGCACTATGAAGCTGACAACCAGGTTCATAGAGATCACCTGGAGTGGGCAGGCCAGTAAGCTCAATGATATCAAAGGCTTTGGCTTCATGATGGACATTGCCTGTCATCCACTCAAGGACCCAAGTCTTGGGATCCCTGTTGTAGCCACGAATATGAAGAGTGGCATAGAATTGGAGCAGTAATTCTTCATTCCAGTGCTCCTTGTCAGTGACGAACTGCAACAAGCCAGACTCTCTGAAGCAATCCAGCGTTTCTTCCAAATAGGGCAGATGAGTTATGGCTTCAGTGTCAAGACGCATATGTGGGAAAATGCGACCTTGATTGTACAAAATGCATGAGTAATAACTGCGCTGCTGATAGCTCCAGAACCGATCAGATGATATTCTTGCCCTAGTGTAGGGGTTCTTGGCGCTATTGAAGAAGGTGTTGTGCGCTTTTAAGCCATTGATATTAAATGATCCTGGTGCAGACGCAGTACCTGGAAACCTAGGTAGTCTTGGCAGTGGCTTCTGAACCTGAGGCCTGTGCTCAACGTGGTAGTCAAATTGAGGACCAGCAGCAGGCGGAGGAACCAGAAGGGGCCATTTGACGGTTATAAGCTGCCTAGTTGTATGCTTGTTCTATGGTATGCGGCCTTGGTGGCGGAGTGGGAGCAGTGGCATTGGCAGAGGCGTCAGGCTGCGCATCTGGAGCAGGTGCTTCATTGGCTTCATTGGTTTCAGGCTCAGTATTCTGTGCAGGCTCCACATTTGCTTCAGCCATGACCATGTCATTGGCTTCATTGGTGTTAGTGGTGGCAGCCTCAAGATTATCAACCTCCACTTGATGAGCTGGAGGGTTGGGCACAGACACGTTCACATCAGGAACAACTTCTTTAGTGATGGGGGGAGTAGGGACACATTCTTCTGCTTGTTTTTCTTTGGCTGATGCAGCCGGATTGTCTTCAGCAACTTTAGCTTCAGACTCGGAGACATTCACAGTAGGAGTGGCTTCTGGGAACACCTGACGTGCAATGGATTGGTGGTGCACTTCTCCTTCTGGAACGCTCGAAATTGGAACTTGAGGCCTTGGTCCTTTGTGAAGCCTACGTAATGCTGGCGACGCCTGTGGAGATGGAGTTGGCTGGGCCTCAAAGTCATCATCTCCTTCTTGCACTGGTGGGGTAGCTTGTTGTTGGGGAGTACTTGAGGTGTCTTGGTGTTGTGGGTGATCAGCCCATGATGCATCCTGAGCAATTGGCATCAGAGGACGACCAATGCTGATGAGTTCGCTATTCGTGAGAACAGGCGATGATACCAAGTTGTGCTCGATCTGAGGAAGAACTACATCATCTTCAACATTTTCATGGTGACCAATGTCTTCAGCAGCGGAGGGGTCAACTGCTGGAATGTCTTCAGCTTCAGGAGCCTCTGTGGAAGCAGGCTCATGAACTATCATCCGTCGTTCTTGATACGAAGAGTCAGGACGAGCAACTGATATGGGTTTGAAAACGAGGGGCTCTGTGGGAGCAGCCCGATCTTTCTTGGTTTTGCGCTTCTTCTTGGAGGGAGCAACATCAGAAGCTTCAGGACTTTTCCTCTTTCTGGCTTCAGCCTCGGCAGTCCTTGTATTCTTCAGTTTTGAAGCGGTTGACCTGACCTTTGGCTTCGAGCCAGTCATGCTTCTTGGGAAGACTATGCGAGGTTCTTCCCGTCTTGAAGGTGCAGATTGGTCAGTCGATGGCTTCTTCTTCTTTGCAGCCATTCTGGGGTCGATTCCAGGGCGACCAAGAGCCTTGCGCTTCTCAGCTTCATTGTAGGCTTGCACGCACTTGTCATCCAGACTCTTCATGCGTTCACGAGAACCTTTAGCTTCTTCACGCTTCTTGAGAAAAGCTTCCTTGAGCTCGTGCAGCATAACTTTGAAGTTTTTGACATCTTGCACGCTGAGCTTTGCCATGTGCTTCTTGAACTGAGCTTTCTCATAGTCAATTTTGTGCTTCAGTTCAACTATGCGCTGAGCTAGAGCTAGCTCAGAAGCAATGGCTCCATTGAAAGAGACGCTGAGGCCAATTGGAAGTTGCAGATCTTCAAAACTAAGATTGGGGGTATCAAACCACTCATCAATGAAGTTGTGGATGATTGCCACATCAAAGAGAGGCAAATCATTGAAGATTTCTGCTTCTTCCTTGCTCTTTATCAGTTGTTCAAGAGCGTCATCTGCAAGATCTTCATCACTGGACAGATCAATGTGTTCGTCTCGCAGAATGGCAGCAGGGGTCAGTGCCTGATAAGTATTCTTGACATTTTTCTTTTTCATCTCCGTCTTCTTGGAGATACGAGATAGATCTTCAGACTGCACATTGTCTTCAGGAGGTGCAGTAGCCAGTGGCTTCGCACGTGAAGCTTTTGGAGGAGCAGCTGACTTTGAAGCTTTAGCCTTCTTTTGCTTCTGCGGCTTTGGGGTAGGAGCAGGGGCTTCGTCAGTGTTAGCATCATCATCAGAATCCACTTTGGCACCTTGAACAGAGATGTGGGTGATGAGGCCATCAAGGTTGTAGAAGGGTCCGATGATATTGGGTTCTGCATCGGGTGTGCCGTCAGCCCGAGGAGCAGAAGGATCAGGATTGAAGTCTAACCGTAAAGAATCTTTGTTCTTCTTTGCTGAGGCTTTTGCAAACTGATAATTCCGTTTGAAAAGATCGTCATCTCGACACCACAAGAGAGAAGTGGGGTCGGCGTTGGCAGGTTGAGGTCCCCTGACCATGCAAGGATAGAAGCCTTGCTCAATGGCATCAGCTCTGGTCTTGGGTTGAAGATTTTTGTACAAAATATCGCCCCAAGGCCGCTTGATAGCATTCTTCTCAGCATACTCCTTGGTGACGAAGTTGTACTTGAACCATTGCTCTGCCCATATCTTCGAATCCATTGGATTCAAGTCTTGCGCTGTCCATAGCTTTCTTCGGGATCGGTTTTGTAAAGTTCATAGAGATCTTCGGGCAGATCCATTGATGTACCCCCACGGCACTGTCTGCCACCCTTCCTTGCAGATTTTTCTGTAGCCATGAACTTCAAACTGAATGGCTTCAACATGTTCAAAGGCTTCAAAGGCTTCCGCTTGCTAGACAAACAGGAACTGGCTTCGGGATAGTTAATGTGATGCTGTAAGAATTCTGCAAACGAATGCAGACTATGAGAACCAAGGGATTCTCCCACGGACATGTACCTGTGACAGCATTAGAGATGTGAGGGAAGGGGAAGAGGTCATATGCATTCTCAGAAGATTTTGAAGATAAATCAGTTTGAAGACATTTACCTCATGATGCAAAGACATTCACTTATATGTTGAGAGTTGGTTCCAGATTTGTACGAATCCATGAATAAGTACAAGTGAGGAATCTAACAAGATGTGAAGCTTAAGTGAATATACTAGGCAGTATGAGATGCAGACAGGATAGATCTAACATTGTGTAGGCAGAAACCTATTTTGGTAAACAAGATGAATTTTTGAGGATCAAAAAGATGGTAAAAATAGAGTTGTATTTACCACGCGAAGAACTGCTAGATGGGAAGAGTAGGAGACCGAGCAGTTCAGTCCATCGTGCCCTAACTTGGCAACGGAGGACACCTACGGCGGCGGCGGAGAGGACGATGTCCGCGGCCGGTGTGAGGACGGCGTCGGTGAAGTCGCGGCAGCTAAGCACTTCATCGCCGGCGTCGTCAAGAGCTAGCGGTGGCGCTAGGGTTTTGACAAGGTGGAGAGGTGGAAGAAGGTTTTCTTGACCACAAGGGGACATGTATTTATAAGGAAGAATGCGACACAGCGCAATTACGCAGGTGCCCCTGGCGGTTCAGATCTGAGGAACACGTGGCATGCATGCAACATACTTGGAGTTGTCCCACGTTCCCACGCTCGCCAGGTTTGTCAGATGGTCGTTCTGGCTTCTCCGGATTTCAAGCAATAAGGATGAATCATTTAAAACAGACTTAATGTTTGTCTCTATATCTTCTGCTGACAAGGACGCAGAGAAGACATTTGACAGTTTCAATAGAATGCATATGATTTGGACAGATAGAGTTTGAGATAGAAAGCATAGAGAGATTAGGGTCCGATCACATTCACTAAGTTCAAAAGATTCAACAAGGAAGACATAGCTATAAGTGAATGCTGTAGAGAACAGAACACTAGTATATATCAGAAAACAATCAAATCAACATAGTGAAGATAATCATGAAGACAAGTTGAAATTGAGGACAAACCAAATGCGAAGACATAGCAAAAGTAACGCCATGAGTAAAACACTTCAAACAGAAGAATTTGGTGGCGGCGTTACCCACTGTATAGGAAGTATTACACCCAGACACGGCGCACAATTATCGTGGTGCTCCGAAGTCAAATTCCGCGTTAACGTATCCACACTCAGAATGTAAGTCTTCATTGATTGAAGATATACTTTACTTCGTGTGTTGTACATCTAAGTCATCAACATTCATAAGTGTTAGGATGTGTGCCTGATCACAGGACATTTGAGGATTCCAAGATATTTAGCTCACACCGTAACTTGCAAAACCTTTTCTCATCCAAGGGCTGTGTGAAGATATCTGCCAGTTGCTCTTCAGTGTTGACATGAATGATATCAATATCTTCCTTCATGACATGATCTCTGAGAAAGTGATGACGAACTTCAATGTGCTTTGTCTTCGAGTGCTGAACTGGGTTGTTAGCAATCTTGATGGCGCTTTCGTTGTCGCAGAAGAGAGGTACTTGTTTCAGATTGATGCCATAGTCCTTGAGAGTTTGCTTCATCCATAGAAGCTGAGCACAGCAAGATCCAGCAGCAATGTATTCAGATTCAGCAGTGGAGAGTGATACACAGTTCTGCTTCTTTCAAGACCAACAGACAAGTGATCGTCCTAGAAAATGACATGTGCCCGATGTAGACTTGCGATCCACCTTGTCACCAGCATAATCAACATCCGAGAATCCAACCAGATCAAATTCTGAGCCCTTTGGATACCATAATCCTAATGTTGGGGTGTAAGCCAAATATCGAAGAATTCGCTTCACAGCTAAGTGATGCGATTCCTTTGGTGCCGCTTGGAATCGAGCACACATGCAAACACTAAGCATAATATCTGGCCTAGATGCACATAGGTAAAGTAAAGAACCAATCATGGAGCGGTATACCTTTTGATCGAACTCTTTACCATTGTCGTCGGGACCCAGATGGTGTTTTGGCTGGCATTGGCGTCGTGTAACCTTTGCAATCTTGCATTCCAAACTTCTTCAGGCAATCTTTGAGGTATTTTTCTTGAGATATGAAGATGCCATTCCTTTGCTGACGAATCTGAAGACCAAGGAAGAACTTCAGCTCACCCATCATGGACATCCGATATTGCTCTTGCATCATGTGTCCAAACTCATCACTATACTTCTGATTGGTGCAGCCGAAGATAATATCATCCACATAGATTTGGCACACAAACAGTTCACCGTCATATGTCTTCGTGAAGAGTGTGGGATCAAGGGATCCAGGTTTGAAGCCTTTGCTGTTCAGGAAGTCTTTGATCGTATCATACCAGGCGCGAGGAGCTTGTTTGAGGCCATACAGTGCTTTGTTTAGCCTGTACACCATATCAGGGTGTTTTGGATCTTCAAAGCCAGGAGGTTGTGCGACATATACTTCTTCTTCAATCTCGCCGTTGAGAAATGCACTCTTCACATCCATTTGATATAGCAAGATGTTGTGATGGTTAGCATAGGCTAGCAGTATGCGAATAGCTTCAAGCCTAGCCACAGGAGCAAATGTTTCATCGAAGTCAATCCCTTCAACTTGAGTATATCCTTGAGCGACGAGATGTGCTTTGTTTCTGACGACTTGACCATGCTCATCTTGCTTGTTTCGATATATCCATTTTGTGCCTATTATGTTATGCTTGCGAGGGTCAGGACGCTTGACAAGTTCCCAAACATTGTTCATCTTGAACTGTTGAAGCTCTTCTTGCATAGCTTGAATCCACTCAGGTTCCATAAAGGCTTCAGCAACTTTCTTGGGTTCTGATATTGACACAAAGGCAAAGTGCCCACAGAAATTTGCTAACTGTGTTGCTCTTGAGCGAGTAAGTGGACCGGGTGCATTGATGCTATCAATTATCTTCTCAATCTGTACTTCATTTGCAACACGAGGATGAACTGGACGAAGATTTTGCTCTTGCTGATCATTATCAACATTGGAAGGATTGTCTTCAGGCTGAGCATTTTCTTCAGGTTGATTGGGTGCAGAAATGATAAGTTCCTCTTCAGGCTGAGCTTCAGAAGGCATGATTTCACCAGTTCCCATTAGCTTGATAGATTCGCTGGGTGGAGCTTCGTCTAGTGTACTTGGCAGGAGCTCTCTTTGTGAACCATTGGTTTCATCAAACCGCACGTCCACAGTTTTGACGATTTTGTAAAGATAGAGATTGAAGACTTTGTAAGAGTGCGAGTCCTTTCCGTAACCGAGCATGAAGCCTTCGTGAGCTTTAGGTGCAAATTTTGATTTGTGATGTGGATCCTTGATCCAGCACCTAGCTCCAAATACTCTGAAGTAACTGACATTTGGCTTCTTGCCAGTGAGGAGCTCATAGGATGTTTTATTCAGAAGCTTATGGATGCAGACACGGTTGATGATATGACAAGCTGTATCAATAGCTTCAGGCCAGAACTTTCTTGGGGTCTTGTATTCATCGAGCATTGTTCGAGCCATCTCAATGAGGGTTCTGTTCTTGCGCTCCATCATGCCATTTTGCTGAGGTGTGTATGGAGCAGAGAACTCATGAGTGATTCCCATTGTATCCAGATAAAGATCAAGTCCAGTGTTCTTGAACTCAGTGCCGTTGTCACTTCTGATATGCTTGATCTTGATGCCATAATTATTCATGGCACGGTTGGCGAAGTGTCTGAAGACATCTTGCACTTCAGTCTTGTAGAGAATTATGTGTACCCATGTATATCTTGAGTAATCATCAACAATGACGAAGCCATAGAGACAAGCAGTTGTTGTGAGGGTAGAGTAGTGAGTAGGGCCAAATAAGTCCATGTGTAGCAGCTCGAAGGGTTGATATGTCGTCATGATTATCTTCGAGGGATGCTTGGCCCTAGTCATCTTTCCAGCTTCGCAGGCACCACACAAATGATCCTTCTTGAACTTGATGCCCTCGATGCCTATGACATGCTTCTTATTGGCGAGAGTGTGTAAGTTCCTCATGCCAGCATGCCCCAGCCTCCGATGCCAGAGCCAGCACTCTGAAGCTTTTGCAAGAAGACATATGGCAAGCTGTGGACCTGCTGAGAAATCTACCATGTATAGATCATCTTTCCGGTACCCTTCAAAGACTAGAGACTTGTCAGATTCCATTAGTACAAGGCAACGATATTTTCCGAATAGCACAATCATGTTCAAGTCACAAAGCATTGAGACAGACATTAAGTTGAAACCAAGGGATTCAACAAGCATCACTTTATCCATGTGCTGATCCTTTGAGATTGCAACTCTACCTAGACCCAATACCTTGCTTTTCCAGTGTCAGCAAATGTGATGTGACTCTTGTCAGATGGACGTAAGGTTGAGTCCATGAGAAGACTTCGATCACCAGTCATATGATTAGTGCATCCGCTGTCCATAATCCATTCTGAAGCATGAGGTGTCATACCCTATAGTACAGTCAGGGGGATAGGCCTCACCAAGAGATGTGTGAAGCATAAACATTTGACGGGCAAGAGGATTATTGAAGCTCAGATCAAGATTAGGACTGATAGGATGAATGGCAAACGATTCAGGAACAATATACATAGTGAGACCATTTGGGCATTTGATCTTGCGCCCTATAAGATGTTTTAGGTCCCCAGCAATAGCATCAGACGCCTTTGATTTTTGGCTGGAGACCTTTTCCTGCAAAAGAAAGTTAATTCTTCTTAACCACCCACATCTTCAGGGGTGGCTTAGAAGCAATGAGTCTAAGTGCAGCATCTGAGAACTTCGGCTTTGGAGCCCTAGCAAATAGCCTTGCAGGAGATGAATGATACTCATATGAATAAGCAGAAAAGTTCTTAGTTCTATGAACATAGCGGTTTGAAGACACACGCTCATATTCATAAGTCTGAGTATGGTTTCCCTGCAAAACATTGGCGTTAGGGTGACTCAGGTGAGTCCTCGGTCTGTATGAAGACTTTGGACCATATGAAGCCTTAGGTCTGGGGTTTGTCTTATTCCCAGGTGGTGTCATGATGACATTCACCGGAAGATTCTCAAGACAGCTTTTGGGAACCCAGATCTTCTTCATAGGTGGCCCATTCCTGCAGTTAGTGCCAATATACCGGGCAAACACTTCACCATTCTGATTCTTGAACAGTTTATAGTTTGTATCAAAGGATTCATCAACGTAAATAGGGTTAGCACAGGTAAAGCCAGATAAGGTGGATGGATCCACTGAAGGTCCCTTTGCAGCAACCCATGTGGTTTTGGGATACTGCTCAGGCTTCCAGTAGGAACCATCAACATTCATTTTCCTCTCGAACCCAACACCCTCTTTCCTAGGATTTTGGTTCATAATATGCTTTTTGAGGACATCGCACAATGTCTGATGCCCTTTCAGAATTTCGTACATCCCTGTTTCAAGCAATGTCTTCAACCTAGCATTTTCATCAGCAATAGTAGTGGTATCCTCCGCAGAGGGGTTAGTTACCACATCAGTAATTGAAGACAATGCAACAGTAGCAGCAGTAGAACATTCAGCAACAGAGGTAGCGTTGTCACGCTCAAGGAATTTTAGACATGGTGGTTCAAATCCATCCTGAGCAGGACTGATCTGTTGAGCGCGAAGTGACTCATTCTCTTTTTGAAGATCTTCATGAGCCGCTCTCAATTTCTCAAGCTCTTGCTTCCTTTGAAGATAATCATTGGAGAGCTTTTCATGAGTGGTTGAGAGCGTTTCATGACGACTTTCAAGTTCTTGGTACTTAGCATGAAGATTTTTTATGTCTTCAACTAAGGACTGTGAACGGGTCATTTCCGCGTCCAACAGGTCATCGCTTTTGTCTAACAATTTTTGAGTATGTTCCATAGCTTTTTGTTGTTCAGTTGCAATTTTAGCAAGTGTTTTGTAGCTGGGTTTGGATTCACAATCAGAGTTATCTTCACTTGATGTTTGAAAGTAAGCATCGCGTGATTTTACCTTCGCACCACGTGCCATGAAGCAGTAGGTGGGAGCGGAGTCGTCCTTGTCATTAGCTTCAGCGTTGGTGTGGAAGTCATTGTCTTCAGTGTTGAAGATGGACTTGGCAACGTAGGCTGTGGCTAGAGCCAAACTTGCAACGCCAGGGTCAGACTCCTCCTCAGACTCCACCTCCGCCTCCTCAGAAGTAGACTCCTCCTCTGAATCCATCTCCTTGCCAACAAAATCACGAGCCTTGCCAGATGAGCTCTTCTTATGAGATGAAGACTTGGATGAGGACTTGGAAGAAGACTTTGAAGATTTCTTCTTCTTCTTGTCATCAGAATCATATTCCTTGCTCTTCTTCTTCTTCTCATTGTCCCACTTTGGACACTCAGAGATATAGTGTCCAGGTTTCTTGCACTTGTGACATGTTCTCTTCTTGTAGTCATGAGTGGAAGCTTCATCATTTCTTGAGCTAGATCGTGAAGACTTTCTGAAGCCCTTCTTCTTAGTGAACTTCTGGAAATTCTTCACAAGCATAGCAAGTTCCTTTCCAATGTCTTCGGGATCATCAGCACTGCAGTCAGATTCTTCTTCAGATGAGGAAACAACTTTTGCCTTCAAAGCGCGAGTTCGGCCATAGTTGGGACCATATATATCTCTTTTCTCAGATAGCTGGAACTCATGTGTGTTGAGCCTCTATAGTATATCAGACGGATCGAGTGTCTTGAAGTCAGGGCGTTCTTGTATCATGAGGGCAAGGGTGTCAAAGGAGCTGTCAAGTGATCTCGGTAGTGTCATGACGATTTCATGCTTGGTAATCTCAGTGGCGCCGAGAGCACGAAGCTCATTTGTGATGTCGGTGAGGCGATCAAACGTGAGCTAGACATTTTCATTGTCATTTCTCTTGAAGCGGTTGAAGAGGTTGCGAAGAACACTGATCCTTTGATCTCTCTAGGTTGAGACGCCTTCGTTGACCTTGGACAACCAGTCCCAGACTAGCTTCAACGTTTCCAGAGCACTCACACGGCCATACTGTCCTTTGGTCAGATGACCATAGATGATGTTCTTGGCAGTAGAATCCAGTTGAATGAACTTCTTGACATCAGCAGGAGTGACACCTTCACCAGTCTTGGGAATGCCATTCTTGACGACATACCAGAGGCTTCCGATGCTTATGCTGGGGACCTAAAACATCTTGTGGGACGCAAGATAAAATGCCAAAATGCTCTTACTATGTATTTCATCCCAGGATTCCTTGACAAACATCCTATTTACCCTAACCAGGATCTGAACTTTCATAATCCGCTTGTTCGTCAAATGTTTATGCTTCACAATACCCTTAGTGAAGCCTATCCCCCAAACTGCACTGTAGGGTAAGACACCAAAGGCTTCAGAATGGATTATGGACAGTGGATGCATGATACGTCTCCAACGTATCTATAATTTTTGATTGCTCCATGCTATATTATCTACTATTTTGGACTATATTGGGCTTTATTTTCCACTTTTATATTATTTTTGGGACTAACCTATTAACCGGAGGCCCAGCCCAAAATTGCTGTTTTTTTGCCTATTTCAGTGTTTCGACGAAACGGAATATCAAACGGAGTCCAAACGGAATAAAACCTTCGGGAACGTGATTTTCTCACCGAATATGACCTAGGAGACTTGGACCCTACGCCAAGGAAGCTTCGAGGTGGGCATGAGGTAGGGGGGCGCGCCCTACCCCCCCAGGCGCGGCCCCCACCCTCGTGGGCCCACCGAAGCTCCACCGACGTACTTCTTCCTCCTATATATACCTACATACCCCCAAACGACCAGAGACGGAGCCAAAAACCTAATTCCACCGACGCAACTTTCTGTATCCACGAGATCCCATCTTGGGGCCTGTTCCGGAGCTCTGGCGGAGAGGGCCGTCATCACGGAGGGCTTCTACATCATCATAGCCTCTCCGATGAAGTGTGAGTAGTTTACCTCAGACCTTTGGGTCCATAGTTAGTAGCTAGATGGCTTCTTCTCTCTTTTTGGATCTCAATACAATGTTCTCCCCCTCTCTTGTGGAGATCTATTCAATATAATCTTCTTTTTGCGGTGTGTTTGTTGAGACCGATGAATTGTGGATTTATGATCAAGTCTATCTATGAATAATATTTGAATCTTCTCTGAATTCTTTTATGTATGATTAGTTATCATTGCAAGTCTCTTCGAATTATCCGTTTGGTTTGGCCAACTAGATTGGTAGTTCTTGCCATGGGAGAAGTGCTTAGCTTTGGGTTCGATCTTGCGGTGTCCTTTCCCAGTGACAGAAGGGACAGCAAGGCACGTATTGTATCGTTGCCATCGAGGATAACAAGATGGGGTTTATTTCATATTGCATAAATTTATCTCTCTACATCATGTCATCTTGCTTAAGGCGTTACTCTATTTTTAACTTAATACACTAGATGCATGCTGGATAGCGGTCGATGAGTGGAGTAATAGTAGTAGATGCAGGCAGGAGTTGATCTACTTGTCTCGGACGTGATGCCTATATACATGATCATACCTAGATATTCTCATAACTATGCTCAATTCTGTCAATTGCTCAATAGTAATTTGTTCACCCACCGTAGAATACTTATGCTCTTGAGAGAAGCCACTAGTGAAACCTATGGCCCCCGGGTCTATTCTCATCATATCAATCTCCATCACTTAAATCTTGCTTTGCTTTTTACTTTGCCTTTTACTTTTTGCTTTGCATCTCTATATCAAAAATACCAAAAATATTATCTATCATCTCTATCAGATCACACTCTCGTAAGTGACCGTGAAGGGATTGACAACCCCTAATCGTGTTGGTTGCGAGGAGCTATTGCTTTTGTGTAGGTACGAGGGACTTGCGCGTGGCCTCCTACTGGATTGATATCTTGGTTCTCAAAAACTGAGGGAAATACTTACGCTACTCTGCGGCATCATCCTCTCCTCTTCGGGGAAATCCAAGGCAAGCTCAAGAGGTAGCAAGAAGAATTTATGGCGCCGTTGCCGGGGAGTCTACGGAAAAAAAGTCAACATACCACGTAACCATCACAATCCCTATCTCCCGAATTACATTAGTTGCCATTTGCCTCTCATTTTCCTCTCCCCAACTTCACCCTTGCCGTTTTATTCGCCCTCTCTTTCTCCTTCTCCTCCTCCTCCTCTTTCTCCGTTTTCCTTTTTTCTCGCCTGCCTTTTGTTTGCTTGTGTGTTGGATTGCTTGTTTGTCGCGATGGCTCAAGATACTACCAAATTGTGTGACTTCACCAATACCAACAATAATGATTTCCTTAGCACTCCGATTGCTCCTCTTGCCAATACCGAATCTTGTGAAATCAATACTGCTTTGTTGAATCTTGTTATGAAAGATCAATTCGCCGGCCTTCCTAGTGAAGATGCTGCTACTCATCTGAATAGCTTCGTTGATTTATGTGATATGCAAAAGAAAAAAGACGTTGATAATGACGTTGTTAAATTGAAGCTATTTCCTTTTTCGCTTAGAGATCGTGCTAAAGCTTGGTTTTCGTCTTTGCCTAAAAATAGTATTGATTCTTGGAACAAGTGCAAAGATGCTTTTATCTCTAAGTATTTTCCTCCCGCTAAGATCATCTCTCTTAGAAACGACATTATGAATTTAGAGCAACTTGATCATGAACATGTTGCACAAGCTTGGGAGAGAATGAAATTAATGATACGTAATTGCCCTACTCATGGTTTGAATTTGTGGATGATTATACAAAATTTTTATGCCGGATTGAATTTTGCTTCTAGAAATCTTTTAGATTCGGCCGCGGGAGGCACTTTTATGGAAATCACTTTAGGAGATGCTACTAAACTCCTAGATAATATTATGGTTAATTATTCCCAATGGCATACTGAAAGATCTTCTAATAAAAAAGTGCATGCGATAGAAGAAATTAATGTTTTGAGTGGAAAGATGGATGAACTTATGAAATTATTTGCTACTAAAAGTGTTTCTTCTGATCCTAATGATATGCCTTTGTCTACTTTGATTGAGAATAATAATGAATCTATGGATGTGAATTTTTTGTTGGTAGGAATAATTTTGGTAACAACGCATATAGAGGGAATTTTAATCCTAGGCCTTATCCTAGTAATCCTTCTAATTATGGAAATTCCTACAGCAATTCTTATGGAAATTTTAATAAGATGCCCTCTGAATTTGAGAGTAGTGTTAAAGAGTTTATGAATTCACAAAAGAATTTTAATGCTTTCCTTGAAGAGAAATTGCTTAAAGTTGATGATTTGGCTAGGAACGTTGATAGAATTTCTCTTGAGGTTGATTCTTTAAAGCTTAGATCTATTCCTCCTAAGCATGATATCAATGAGTCTCTCAAAGCTATGAGAATTTCCATTGATGAGTGCAAGGAAAGAACCGCTAGGATGCGTGCTATGAAAGATGCCTTTATTAAAGCGTGTTCTTCCAATTCCTATGAAAATCAAGATGAAGATCTAAAAGTTATTGATGTGTCCCCTATCAAATCTTTGTCTTGCAATATGAATCTTGATGAAACTGAATATGATCTTCCTTTACCTAGAAGGCGTTCTAAAAATTCAGAGTATTTAGATCTCTATGATGAAATTGATGGAAGTGGGATTGAAAGAAATAAAACCCTAGATGTTGCTAAACCCACTATATTGGAATTCAAGGAATTTAATTATGAAAGTTGCTCTTTAATTGATTGTATTTCCTTGTTGCAATCCGTGCTAAATTCTCCTCATGCTTATAGTCAAAAGAAAGCCTTTACCGAACATATTGTTGACGCCATGATGCAATCTTATGAAGAAAAACTTGAGTTGAAAGTCTCTATCCCTAGAAAACTCTATGATGAGTGGGAACCTACTATTAAAACTAAAATTAAAGATCACGAGTTTTATGCTTTGTGTGATTTGGGTGCTAGTGTCTCCACTATCCCCAAAACTTTGTGTGATTTGCTAGATTTCCGTGATTTTGATGATTGCTCTCTAAACTTGCATCTTGCGGATTCCACTATTAAGAAACCTATGGGAAGGATTAAAGATGTTCTTATTGTTGCAAATAGGAATTATGTGCCCATAGATTTCATCGTTCTTGATATAGATTGCAATCCTTCTTGCCCTATTATTCTTGGTAGACCTTTCCTTAGAACAGTTGGTGCAATTATTGATAGGAAGGAAGGGAATATTAGATTCCAATTTCCATTAAAAAAGGGCATGGAACACTTTCCTAGAAAGAAAATAAAATTGCCATATGAAACTATCATGAGAGCCACTTATGGATTGCCTACCAAAGATGGCAATACCTAGATCTATCCTCGCTTTTATGCCTAGCTAGGGGCGTTAAACGATAGCGCTTGTTGGGAGGCAACCCAATTTTATTTTTAGTTTTTTGTGTTTTTCTTCTGTTAGGGAATAAATAATCCATCTACCTTCAGTTTGGATGTGCTTTCGTGTTTTAATTAGTGTTTGTGCCAAGTTAGACCTATTGGATCTTCTTGGATGATAGTTATTTGATCTTGCTGTAATTTCCAGAAACTTTGCGCTCAGTGCCCGAATTCTTAAAAATCACCAGAACGTGATAAAATACTGATTCCAATTTCTGCTGATCAATAAACAAATTGTCTAGGTTGTCTAATTTTGGTAGAATTCTTGGTCTTTTGAGCTATGTAGTTTTGCTCTATGTGCTTCACTTATATCTTTCGAGCGTTATAATTTTGCTCTATGTGCTTCACTTAGATCTTTTAGAGCACGGTGGTGGTTTGTTTTAAAGAGACTATTGATCTCTCATGCTTCACTTAGATTATCTTGAGAGTCTTAATAGCATGGTAATTTGCTTAATAATAATATGCTTGGTATTCAAGATTTGTGAAACTTCTTTTTAGTATGTTGAATACTAAGAAAAGATTGATGCATGATAATTGTTTTGAGATATGAAGATGGTGATATTAGAGTCATGCCAGTTGAGTAGTTGTGAATTTGAGAAATTCTTGTGTTGAAGTTTGTGATTCCCGTAGCATGCATGTATGGTGAACCGTTATGTGATGAAGTTGGAGCATGATTTATTTATTGATTGTCTTCCTTATGAGTGGCGGTCGGGGACGAGCGATGGTCTTTTCCTACCAATCTATCCCCCTAGGAGCATGCGCGTAATACTTTGCTTTGATAACTTCTAGATTTTTGCAATAAGTATATGAGTTCTCTATGACTAATGTTGAGTCCATGGATTATACGCACTTTTTCCCATCCTTCCACCATTGCTAGCCTCTCTAATACCGCACACTTTTTGCCGGTATCATACACCCACCATATACCTTCCTCAAAACAGCCACCATACCTACCTATCATGGCATTTCCATAGCCATTCCGAGATATATTGCCATGCAACTTTCCACCGTTCCATTTATTATGACGTGCTCCATCATTGTCATATTGCTAGCATGATCATGTAGTTGACATCGTATTCGTGGCAAAGCCACCATTCATAATTCTTTCATACATGTCACTCTTGATTCATTGCATATCCCGGTACACCCCCGGAGGCATTCATATAGAGTCATATTTGTTCTAAGTATCGAGTTGTAATTGTTGAGTTGTAAGAAAAATAAAAGTGTGATGATCATCAATTTTTAGAGCATTGTCCCAAGTGAGGAAAGGATGATGGAGACTATGATTCCCCCATAAGTCAGGATGAGGCTCCGGACGAAAAATAAAATAAAATAAAAAAAGAGGCCATAAAAAAGGCCCAAATAAAAAATGAGAGAAAAAGAGAAAAGGGACAATGTCACTATCCTTTTACCACACTTGTGCTTCAAAGTAGCACCATGATCTTCATGATAGAGAGTCTCTCATTTTGTCACTTTCATATACTAGCGGGAATTTTTCATTATAGAACTTGGCTTGTATATTCCAATGATGGGCTTCCTCAAATTGCCCTAGGTCTTCGTGAGCAAGCAAGTTGGATGCACACCCACTTAGTTTCTTTTGATGAGCTTTCATATACTTACAGCTCTAGTGCATCCGTTACATGGCAATCCCTACTCACTCACATTGATATCTATTGATGGGCATCTCCATAGCCCGTTCATACGCCTAGTTGATGTGAGACTATCTTCTCCCTTTTTGTCTTCTCCACAACCACCATTCTATTCCATATATAGTGCTATGTCCATGACTCACGCTCATGTATTGCGTGAAGATAGAAAAAGTTTTGAAAATGTTAAAGTATGAAACAATTGCTTGGCTTGTCATCGGGGTTGTGCATGATTTAAATACTTTGTGTGGTGAAGATAGAGCACCAGCCTATATGATTTTGTAGGGATAACTTTCTTTAGCCATGTTATTTTGAGAAGACATAATTGCTTTATTAGTATGCTTGAAGTATTATTGTTTTTATGTCAACATGAACTTTTGTCTTGAATCTTTCGAATCTGAATATTCATACCACAATTAAGAATATTTGCATTGAAATTATGCCAAGTAGCACTCCGCATCAAAAATTATTTTTTATCATTTACCTACTCGAGGACGAGCAGGAATTAAGCTTGGGGATGCCTGATACGTCTCCAACGTATCTATAATTTTTGATTGCTCCATGCTATATTATCTACTGTTTTGGACTATATTGGGCTTTATTTTCCACTTTTATATTATTTTTGGGACAAACCTATTAACCGGAGGCCCAACCCAGAATTGTTGTTTTTTTGCCTATTTCAGTGTTTCGAAGAAAAGGAATATCAAACGGAGTCCAAACGGAATAAAACCTTCGGGAACGTGATTTTCTCACCGAATATGACCTAGGAGACTTGGACCCTACGCCAAGGAAGCTTCAAGGTGGGCATGAGGTAGGGGGGCGCGCCCTACCCCCCAGGCACGCCCCCACCCTTGTGGGCCCACCGAAGCTCCACCGACGTACTTCTTCCTCCTATATATACCTATCTACCCCCAAACGATCAGAGACGGAGCCAAAAACCTAATTCCACCGCCGCAACTTTCTGTATCCATGAGATCCCATCTTGGGGCCTGTTCCAGAGCTTCGCTGGAGAGGTCCGTCATCACGGAGGGCTTCTACATCATCATAGCCTCTCTGATGAAGTGTGAGTAGTTTACCTCAAAACTTCGGGTCCATAGTTAGTAGCTAGATGGCTTCTTCTCTCTTTTTGGATCTCAATACAATGTTCTCCCCCTCTCTTGTGGAGATCTATTCGATGTAATCTTCTTTTCGCGGTGTGTTTGTTGAGACCGATGAATTGTGGGTTTATGATCAAGTCTATCTATGAATAATATTTGAATCTTCTCTGAATTCTTTTATGTATGATTGGTTATCATTGCAAGTCTCTTCGAATTATCCATTTGGTTTGGCCAACTAGGTTGGTAGTTCTTGCCATGGGAGAAGTGCTTAGCTTTGGGTTCGATATTGCAGTGTCCTTTCCTAGTGACAGAAGGGGCAGCAAGGCACGTATTGTATTGTTGCCATCGAGGATAACAAGATGGGGTTTATTTCATATTGCATGAATTTATCTCTCTACATCATGTCATCTTGCTTAAGCTGTTACTCTGTTTTTAACTTAATACTCTAGATGCATGCTGGATAGCGGTCGATGAGTGGAGTAATAGTAGTAGATGCAGGCAGGAGTCGATCTACTTGTCTCGGACGTGATGCCTATATACATGATCATACCTAGATATTCTCATAACTATGCTCAATTCTGTCAATTGCTCAATAGTAATTTGTTCACCCACCGTAGAATACTTATGCTCTTGAGAGAAGCCACTAGTGAAACCTATGGCCCCCGGGTCTATTCTCATCATATCAATCTCCATCACTTTAATCTTGCTTTGCTTTTTTACTTTGCCTTTTACTTTTTGCTTTGCATCTCTATATCAAAAATACCAAAAATATTATCTATCATCTCTATCAGATCTCACTCTCGTAAGTGACCGTGAAGGGATTGACAACCCCTAATCATGTTGGTTGCGAGGAGCTATTGCTTTTGTGTAGGTACGAGGGACTTGCGTGTGGCCTCCTACTGGATTGATACCTTGGTTCTCAAAAACTGAGGGAAATACTTACGCTACTCTGCTGCATCATCCTCTCCTCTTCGGGGAAATCCAACACAAGCTCAAGAGGTAGCAATGCACTAACCACATGACTGGTGAGCGAAGTCTTCTCATGGATTCAACCCTACGTCCGTCTGACAAGAGTCACATCACATTTGCTGACACTGGTAAAAGCAAGGTATTGGGTCGAGGTAGAGTTGCAATCTCAAAGGATCAGCACATGGATAAAGTGATGCTTGTTGAATCCCTTGGTTTCAACTTAATGTCTGTCTCAATGCTTTGTGATCTGAATATGATTGTGATATTTGGAAAATATCGTTGCCTTGTGCTTATGGAATCTGACAAATCTCTAGTCTTTGAAGGGTATCGAAAAGATGATCTGTATATGGTAGATTTCTCTGTAGGACCACAGCCGGCCGTATGTCTTCTAGAAAACGCTTCAAAATGCTGGCTCTGGCATCGGAGGCTAGGGCATGCTAGCATGAGGAACTTGTACACTCTCGCAAAGAAGAAGCATGTCGTAGGCATCGAGGGCGTCAAGTTCAAGATGGATCATATTTGTGGTGCCTGCGAAGCTGGAAAGATGACTAGGGCCAAGCATCCCTCAAAGACAATCATGACAACGACACATCCCTTCGAGCTGCTTCACATGGACTTATTTGGCCCTACTCACTACTCTACCCTTACTACCACTGCTTACCTCAATGGCTTCATCATTGTTGATGATTACTCAAGATATACATGGGTGCACATAATCCTCTACAAGAATGAAGTGCAGGATGTCTTCAGACAATTCGCCAATCGCGCCATGACCAACTATGGCATCAAGATCAAGCACATCAGAAGTGACAACGACACAGAATTCAAGAACACCGGCCTCGACACTTATCTTGATACATTGGGCATCACACATGAGTTCTGAGCTCCATACACACCTCAGCAGAATGGCATCATGGAGCGCAAGAACAGAACCCTCATTGAGATGGCACGGATGATGCTTGATGAGTACAAGACACCAAGGAAATTCTGGCCTGAAGCCATTGATACTGCATGCCACGTCATCAACTGTGTTTATCTTCACAAGCTTCTAAAGAAGATATCTTATGAGCTCCTGACTGGTAAGAAGCCAAACGTCAGCTACTTCAGAGTATTTGGTGCTAGGTGCTGGATCAAGGATCCACATCACACTTCAAAATTTGCACCGAAAGCACATGAAGGTTTTATGCTTGCCTACGGAAAGGATTCTGCTACCTCTTGAGCACTGCGTTGGTTTTCCCTTGAAGAGGAAAGGGTGATGCAGTAAAGTAGCGTAAGTATTTCCCTCAGTTTTTGAGAACCAAGGTATCAATCCAGTAGGAGGCCACACGCAAGTCCCTCGTACCTGCAACAAACAAATAAGAACCTCGCAACCAACGTGATAAAGGGGTTGTCAATCCCTTAACGGTCACTTACGAGAGTGAGATCTGATAGAGATGATAAGATAATATTTTTGGTATTTTTATGGTAAAGATTGAAAGTAAAGAAAGCAAAATAAACGACGCCAGAAATAGCTTGTTGTTGGGAGATTAATATGATGGAAAATAGACCCGGGGGCCATAGGTTTCACCAGTGGCTTCTCTCAAGATAGCATAAGTATTACGGTGGGTAAACGAACTACTGTCAAGCAATTGATAGAATTGAGCATAGTTATGAGAATATCTAGGTATGATCATGTATATAGGCATCACGTCCGTGACAAGTAGACTGAAACGATTCTGCATCTACTACTATTACTCCACACATCGACCGCTATCCAGCATGCATCTAGAGTATTAAGTTCATAAGAACAAAGTAACGCTTTAAGCAAGATAACATAATGTAGAGGGATAAACTCATGAAATATGAGAAAAGCCCCATCTTTTTATCCTCGATGACAACAATCCAATACGTGTCGTTTCCCCTACTGTCACTGGGATCGAGCACCGCAAGATTGAACCCAAAGCTAAGCACTTCTCCCATTGCAAGAAAGATCAACCTAGTAGGCCAAACCAAACTGATAATTCGAAGAGACTTGCAAAGATAATAAATCATACATAAAAGAATTCAGAGGAGATTCAAATATTGTTCATAGATAATCTGGATCATAAACCCACAATTCATCGGATCTCGACAAACACACCGCAAAAAGAAGAGTTACATCAAATAGATCTCCAAGGGAATCGAGGAGAACTTTGTATTGAGATCCAAAGAGAGAGAAGAAGCCATCTAGCTAATAACTATGGACCCGAAGGCCTGAGGTAAACTACTCACACATCATCGAAGAGGCTATGGTGTTGATGTAGAAGCCCTCCATGATCAATGCCCCCTCCGGCAGGACGCCGGAGAATGCCCCAAGATGGGATCTCACGGGTACAGAAGGTTGCGGCGGTGGAATTAGGTTTTCGTGGTGCTCCTCGATGGTTTGGGGTTACGTAGGTATATATAGGAGGAAGAAGTAGGTCAGTGGAGCCACGAGGGGCCCACGAGGGTGGAGGGCGCGTCCTGGGGGGGGGGGGGTAGGCGCGTCCCCCTACCTCGTGGCTTCCTCATCTGTTGCTTGACATCCACTCCAAGTCCTCTGGATCACGTTTATTCCGAAAATCACGTTCCCGAAGGTTTCATTCCATTTGGACTCCATTTGATATTCTTTTCCTTCGAAAGACTGAAATAGGCAAAAAAACAACAATTTGGGCTGGGCCTCCGGTTAATAGGTTAGTCCCAAAAATAATATAAAAGTGTATAATAAATCCCATTAAACATCCAAAACAGAATATATAATAGCATGGAACAATAAAAAATTATAGATACGTTGGAGACGTATCAAGCATCCCCAAGCTTAATTCCTGCTCGCCCTCGAGTAGGTAAATCATAAAAACAGAATTTTTGATGTGAAATGCTACCTAGCATATTCCTTAATGTAATTCTCTTATTTGTGGTATGAATATTCAGGTCCGAAAGATTCATGATAAAGGTTTAGTATTGACATAAAAATAATAATACTTCAAGCATACTAACTAAGCAATCATGTCTTCTCAAAATAACATGGCCAAAGAAAGTTATCCCTACAAAAGCATATAGTCTGGCTATGCTCTATCTTCATCACACAAAGTATTTAATCATGCACAACCCCGATGACAAGCCAAGCAATTGTTTCATACTTTAACATTTTCAATCTTAACGCAATACATGAGCGTGAGCCATGGACATAGCACTATATGTGGAATAGAATGGTGGTTGTGGAGAAGACAAAAAAGGAGAAGATAGTCTCACATCAACTAGGCATATCAATGGGCTATGGATATGCCCATTAATAGATATCAATGTGAGTGAGTAGGGATTGCCATGCAACGGATGCACTAGAGCTATAAGTGTATGAAAGCTCAACAAAAGAAACTAAGTGAGTGTGCATCCAACTTGCTTGCTCACAAGACCTAGGGCATTTTGAGGAAGCCCATCATTGGAATATACAAGCCAAGTTCTATAATGAAAAATTCCCACTAGTATATGAAAGTGACAAATCAAGAGACTCTCTATCATAAAGATCATGGTGCTACTTTGAAGCACAAGTGTGAAAAAAGGATAGTAGCATTGTTCCTTCTCTCTTTTTCTCTCATATTTTTTTGGGCCTTCCTTTCTTTCTTTTGGCCTTCTCTTTTTTTATTTAGTCTGAAGTCTCATCCCGACTTGTGGGGGAATCATAGTCTCCATCATCCTTTCCTCACATGGGACAATGCTCTAATAATGATGATCATCACACTTTTATTTACTTACAACTCAAGAATTACAACTCAATACTTAGAACAGAGTATGACTCTATGTGAATGCCTCCGGCGGTGTATCGGGATATGCAATGAATCAAGAGTGACAAATGATGAAGGGTGGCTTTGCCACAAATACGTTGTCAATTACATGATCATGCAAAGCAATATGGACAATGATGGAGCGTGTCATAGTAAACGGAACGGTGGTAAGTTTCATGGCAATATATCTCAGAATGGCTATGGAAATGCCATAATAGGTGGGTATGGTGGCTGTTTTGAGGAAGGTATATGGTGGGTGTATGATACGGGTGAAAAGTGCGCGGTATTAGAGAGGCTAGCAATGGTGGAAGGGTGAGAGTGCGTATAATCCATGGAGTCAACATTAGTCATAAAGAACTCACATACTTATTGCAAAAATATATTAGTTATCGAAACAAAGTATTACGCGCATGCTCCTAGGGGGATAGATTGGTAGGAAAAGACCATCGCTCGTCCCCGACCGCCACTCATAAGGAAGATAATCAATAAATAAATCATGCTCCGACTTCATCACATAACGGTTCACCATACGTGCATGCTACGGGAATCACAAACTTTAACACAAGTATTTCTCAAATTCACAACTACTCAACTAGCATGACTCTAATATCGCCATGTTCATATCTCAAAACAATTATCAAGTATCAAACTTCTCTTAGTATTCAACGCACTTATAAGAAAGTTTTTACTAATCTTGGATGCCTATCATATTAGGACTACCATCTCAATTTAAGCAAATTACCATGCTGTTTTGTAGGACTCTCAAAATAATATAAGTGAAGCATAAGAGATCAATAGTTTCTATAAAACAAAACCACCGCCGTGCTCTAAAAGATATAAGTGAAGCACTAGAGCAAAAACTATATAGCTCAAAAGATATAAGTGAAGCACATAGAGTATTCTAATAAATTCCGAATCACGTGTGTCTCTCTCAAAAGGTGTGTATAGCAAGGATGATTGTGGTAAACTAAAAATTAAAGACTCAAATCATACAAGACTCTCCAAGCAAAACACTTATCATGTGGTGAATAAAAATATAGCTCCAAGTAACGTTACCGATGGACGAAGACGAAAGAGGGGATGCCTTCCGGGGCACCCCCAAGCTTTGGCTTTTTGGTGTCCTTAGATTTATCTTGGGGTGCCTTGGGTATCCCCAAGCTTAGGCTCTTGCCACTCCTTATTCCATAATCCATCAAATCCTTACCCAAAACTTGAAAACTTCACAACACAAAACTTAACAGAAAATCTCATGAGCTCCGTTAGCGGAAGAAAACAAAACACCACTTCAAGGTACTGTAATGAAATCATTATTTATTTATATTGGTGTTAAACCTACTGTATTCCAACTTCTCTATGGTTTATAAACTATTTTACTAGCCATAGATTCATCAATATAAGCAAACAACACACGAAAAACAGAATCTGTCAAAAACAGAACAGTCTGTAGTAATCTGTAACTAACGCAAACTTCTGGAACTCAGAAAAATCCACCAAAATAGGAAGACTTAGATAATTTGTTTAGTGATCTACTGCAATTGGAATCAGTATTTTATAACATTCTGGTGATTTTTAAAAATTGTTTTCGTGAACAGAAAGTTTCTGGAATTTTCAGCAAGATCAAATAACTATCATCCAAGAAGATCCTATAGGTTTAACTTGGCACAAACACTAATTAAAACACAAAAACAAATCAAACCAGAGGCTAGATCAAAGATTTATTCCTAAACAGAAGCAAAAAAGTAAAAAAAAAAACTAAAATAAAATTGGGTTGCCTTCCAACAAGCGCTATCGTTTAAAGCCCTTAGCTACGCCTAAAAGCAAGGATAGATCTAGGTATTGCCATCTTTGGTAGGCAATCCATAAGTGTCTCTCATAATAGATTCATATGGTAATTTAATCTTCTTTCTAGGGAAGTGTTCCATGCCTTTCCTTAACGGAAATTGGAATCTAATATTCCCTTCCTTCATATCAATAATTGCACCAATCGTTCTAAAGAAAGGTCTACCAAGAATAATAGGACATGAAGGATTGCAATCTATATCAAGAACAATAAAATCTACGGGCACATAGTTCCTATTTGCAACAATAAGAACATCATTAATTCTTCCCATACGTTTCTTAATGGTGGAATCCGCAAGATGCAAGTTTAGAGAACAATCATCAAATTCACGGAAACCTAGCAAATTACACAAAGTTTTGGGAATCGTGGAAACACTAGCACCCAAATCACACAAAGCATAGCATTCATGATCTTTAATATTAATTTTAATAGTAGGTTCCCACTCCTCATAAAGTTTTCTAGGGATAGAAACTTCCAACTCAAGTTTTTCTTCATAAGATTGCATTAAAGCATCAACGATATGTTTAGTAAAAGCTTTATTTTGACTATAAGCATGAGGAGAATTTAGCACGGATTGCAACAAAGAAATACAATCTATCAAAGAGAAATTATCATAATTAAATTCCTTGAAATCCAAGATAGTGGGTTCATTGATATCTAAAGTTTTGACCTCTTCAATCCCACTTTTACCAAAATTTGTATCAAGATCTAAAAACTCCGAATTTTTGGGATGCCTTCTAACTAAAGTTGACTCATCTCCAGTCCCATCATTATCAAGATTCATATTGCAAAACAAAGATTTAATAGGGGACACATCAATAACTTTTAGATCTTCATTTTTATTCTCATAAAAATTAGAAGAACACGCTTTTACAAAGCAATCTTTCTTAGCACGCATCCTAGCGGTTCTTTCTTTGCACTCATCAATGGAAATTCTCATGGCTTTGAGAGACTCATTGATATCATGCTTAGGTGGAATAAATCTAAGTTTCAAAGAATCAACATCAAGAGAAATTCTATCCTCGTTCCTAGCCAGTTCGTCAACTTTAAGAAATTTTTCTTCAAGCAAGGCATTGAAATTCTTTTGAGAAATCATAAACTTTTAACACTAGTCTCGAATTCAGAGGGCATATTATTAAAATTTCCATAAGAATTGTTGTAGTAATTACCATAATTATTAGAGGAATTACTACGGAACGGCCTAGGATTAAAGTTTCCTCTATACGCGTTGCTACCAAAATTATTCCTACCAACAAAATTCACATCCAGAGATTCATTATTACTCTCAATCAAGGTAGACAAGGGCATATCATTAGGATCAGAAGAAACACTCTTATTGGCAAACAATTTCATAAGTTCATCCATCTTTCCACTCAAAACATTAATTTCTTCTATCGCATGCACCTTTTTGCTAGTAGATCTTTCGGTGTGCCATTGAGAATAATTAACCATAATGTTATCTAGGAGTTTAGTAGCTTCTCCTAAAGTGATTTCCATAAAAGTGCCTCCCGCGACCGAATCTAAAAGATTTCTAGAAGCAAAATTCAATCTGGCATAATTTTTTTGTATAATCATCCATAAATTCAAACCATGAGTAGGGCAATTACGTATCATTAATTTCATCCTCTCCCAAGCTTGTGCAACATGTTCATGATCAAGTTGCTTAAAATTCATAATATCGTTTCTAAGAGAGATGTTCTTAGCGGGAGGAAAATACTTAGAGATAAAAGCATCTTTGCACTTATTCCAAGAATCAATACTATTTTTAGGCAAAGACGAAAACCAAGTTTTAGCACGATCTCTAAGCGAAAACAGAAATAGTTTCAACTTAACAATATCATTGTCCACATCTTTCTTCTTTTGCATATCACAATCAACAAAGCTATTTAGATGGGTAGCGGCATCTTCACTAGGAAGGCTGGCGAATTGATATTTCATGACAAGATTCAGCAAAGCAGCATTAATTTCACAAGATTCAGCATCGGTAAGAGGAGCAATCGGAGTGCTAAGAAAATCATTGTTTTTGGTATTGGTAAAGTCACACAATTTAGTATTATCTTGAGCCATCGTGACAAGCAAGAAATCCAACACACGAGCGAACAAGAAGCAAGCGAGAAAAAAAGAGGCGAACGGAAAAAGAGAGGGTGAATAAAACGGCAAGGGTGAAGTGGGGGGGAGGAAAACGAGAGGCAAATGGCAAATAATGTAATGCGAGGGATAAGAGTTTGTGATGGGTACTTGGTATGTCTTGACTTGTGCGTAGACTCCCCGGCAACGGCGCCAGAAATCCTTCTTGCTACCTCTTGAGCACTGCGTTGGTTTTCCATTGAAGCGGAAAGGGTGATGCGGTAAAGTAGCGTAAGTATTTCCCTCAGTTTTTGAGAACCAAGGTATCAATCCAGTAGGAGGCCACACGCAAGTCCCTCGTACCTACACAAACAAATAAGAACCTCGCAACCAACGTGATAAAGGGGTTGTCAATCCCTTCACGGTCACTTACGAGAGTGAGATCTGATAGAGATGATAAGATAATATTTTTGGTATTTTTATGGTAAAGAGTAAAAGTAAAGAAAGCAAAATAAACGGCGCCAGAAATAGCTAGTTGTTGGGAGATTAATATGATGGAAAATAGACCCGAGGGCCATAGGTTTCACTAGTGGCTTCTCTCAAGATAGCATAAGTATTACAGTGGGTAAACGAATTACTGTCAAGCAATTGATAGAATTGAGCATAGTTATGAGAATATCTAGGTATGATCATGTATATAGGCATCACGTCCGTGACAAGTCGACCGAAACGATTCTGCATCTACTACTATTACTCCACACATCGACCGCTATCCAGCATGCATCTAGAGTATTAATTTCATAAGAACAGATTAATGCTTTAAGCAAGATGACATGATGTAGAGGGATAAGCTCATGCAATATGATATAAACCCCATCTTTTTATCCTCGATGGCAACAATACAATACGTGTCGTTTCCCCTACTGTCACTGGGATCGAGCACTCCAAGATTGAACCCAAAGCTAAGCACTTCTCCCATTGCAAGAAAGATCAATCTAGTAGGCCAAACCAAACTGATAATTCGAAGAGACTTGCGAAGATAACCAATCATACATAAAAGAATTCAGAGGAGATTCAAATATTGTTCATAGATAATCTGGATCATAAACCCACAATTCATCGGATCTCAACAAACACACCGCAAAAGAAGAGTTACATCAAATAGATCTCCAAGGGAATCGAGGAGAACTTTGTATTGAGATCCAAAGAGAGAGAAGAAGCCATCTAGCTAATAACTATGGACCCCAAGGTCTGAGGTAAACTACTCACACATCATCGGGGAGGCTATGGTTGTTGATGTAGAAGCCCTCCGTGATCAATGCCCTCTTCGGCAGGACGCCGGAGAAGGCCCCAAGATGGGATCTCACGGGTATAGAAGGTTGCAGTGGTGGAATTAGGTTTTCGTGGTGCTCCTCGATGGTTTGGGGGTACGTAGGTATATATAGGGGGAAGAAGTAGGTCGGTGGAGCCACGAGGGGCCCACGAGGGTGGAGGGCGCGCCCTAGGTGGGGTAGGCGCGCCCCCCACCTCATGGCTTCCTCGTCTGTTGCTTGACGTCCACTCCAAGTCCTCTGGATCACGTTTGTTCCGAAAATCACGTTCCCGAAGGTTTCATTCCGTTTGGACTCTGTTTGATATTCTTTTCCTTCGAAACACTAAAATAGGCAAAAAAACAACAATTTGGGCTGGGCCTCCGGTTAATAGGTTAGTCCCAAAAATAATATAGAAGTGTATAATAAAGCCCATTAAACATCCAAAATAGAATACATAATAGCATGGAACAATCAAAAATTATAGATACGCTGGAGATATATCAGATTCACACTCCAACAGAGTCTTCAACCTCTTTCATTATAAAGTGGTTGAAACTGTGGATGTGCGGTTCGATGAGACTAACGGCTCGCAAAGAGAGCACCTGCCAAATGTGCTAGATGAAGCCTCACCAAGTGAATCTATCAAGCTTATGGGTAATGGAGATATCATACCTTCAGAGGCACAGGCTAAAGAAGAAACCATCATTTCTGCACCTAATCAACCTGTGATGCCAATGCTGAAGATGAAGACAATGATCAGCAAGGGCAAAATCTTCGTCCAGTTCATCCTTGTGTTGCAAATGAAGTACATATTGAGAAGATAATTGATAGCATCAATGCACCTAGTCCACTCACTCATTCAAGAGCAACACAACTAGCAAATTTCTATGGGAACTTTGCATTTGTCTCTATATCTGAACCCAAGAAAGTTGATGAAGCCTTCATGGAACCTGAATGGATTCAAGCTATGCAAGAAGAGCTTCAACAGTTTGAGCTGAACAATGTTTGGGAGCTAGTTAAGCGTCCTGATCCTCGCAAGCACAATATCATTGGCACCAAATGGATCTATCGCAACAAACAATATGAGCATGGTCAAGTCGTCGGAAACAAGGCTCGTCTCGTTGCTCAAGGATACAATCAAGTTGAAGGGATTAACTTCGATGAAACATTTGCTCTTCTGGCTAGGCTTGAAGCCATTCGCATTCTGTTAGCCAATGCCAACCACAACAACATTCTTCTGTACCAAATGGATGTAAAGAGTGCCTTTCTCAACGGCAAAATTGAAGAAGAAGTGTATGTTGCACAACCACCTGGTTTTGAAGATCCAAAGCATCCTGACATGGTATACAAGCTCAAGAAGGCAATGTATGGCCTCAAACAAGCACCTCGAGCTTGGTATGACACGCTCAAAGACTTCTTGAAGAGAAAAGGCTTCATACCTGGTTCTCTAGATCCCACACTCTTCATGAAGACATATGATGGTGAACTGTTTGTATGCCAAATCTACGTGGATGACATTATCTTCGGCTGCACTGACAAGAGATACAATGATGAGTTTGGGCATATGATGCAAGAGAAATATCAGATGTCCATGATGGGTGAGCTGAAATTCTTCTTCAATCTTCAAATCCGTCAGCAGAGCAATGGCATCTTCATTTCACAAGAAAATTATCTCAAAGATTGCCTGAAGAAGTTTGGAATGCAAGACTGCAAAGGGTACACGACGCCAATGGCAACCAAAGGTCAATTGGGTCCCGACCACAATGGTAAAGAGTTCGATCAGAAGGTATACTACTCCATGATTGGTTCTTTACTCTATTTATGTGCATCTAGGCCAGATATAACGCTTAGCGTTTGCATGTGTGCCTGATTTCAAGCGGCACCAAGGGAATCGCATCACTTAGCTGTGAAGAGAATTCTTCGATATTTGGCTTACACCCCAACACTTGGATTATTGTATCCAAAGGGCTCAGAGTTTGATCTAGTTGGATTCTCAGATGCTGATTATTCTGGTGACAAGGTTGATCGCAAGTCCACATCAGGCACATGTCACTTTCTTGGACGATCTCTTGTTTGTTGGTCTTCGAAGAAGCAGAACTGTGTATCCCTCTCCATTGCTGAATCTGAATACATTGCTGCTGGATCTTGCCGCGCTCAGCTTCTGTGGATGAAGCAAACTCTCAAGGACTATGGCATCCACCTGGAGCATGTGCCACTCTACTGCGACAATGAAAGCGCCATCAAGATTGCCAACAATCCAGTTCACCACTCGAAGACAAAGCACATTCAGATCCATCACTTTCTCAGAGATCATGTCATGAAGGAAGATATTGACATCATTAATGTCAACACTGAAGAGCAATTGGCAGATGTCTTCACAAAGCCCTTGGATGAGAAAAGGTTTTGCAAGTTGCGGTGTGAGCTAAATATCTTAGAATCCTCAAATGTCCTGTGATTGGACACACATCCTAATGCTTATGCATGTTGATGACTTAGATGTGCAACACACTAAGTAACGTATATCTTCAATCAATGAAGACATACCCTCTAAGTGTGAATACATTAACACGGAATTTGACTTCGGAGCGCCACGATAATTGTGCGACGTGTCTGGGTCTAATACTTCCTATACGGTGGGTAGTGCCACCACCAAACTTTCTCGAAGATATTCTCCTGGCGTCATGATTGCATTATCTTTGCATTTAGTTAGACTTCAACATTGATTTATCTTCATGGTTTATCTTCGCAATGTTGATTTAGTCTTTTGATATGTATATGGTGTTTTGTCCTCTACAACGTTCACTTATATATATATGTCTTCGAACTTGCCATTTTTCTGAACTAAGTGAATGTGATCGGACCCTAACCCCCTCTGTGCTTCTTCCTGAAACTCTATCTATCTAGTCATATGCGTTATGTTGAAACTTGTCGAATGTCTTCACTGCATCCTTGTCAGCTGAAGACACAGAGACACACATTTAAGACTGCTTTCGATGATATATCTATTTTGCCTGAATCCCAGAGAAGCCAGAATGACCACCGAACAAACTAGGCATGCGTGGGAACATGGGACAACTCTAAATGAGTTGCATGCACGCCATGTGTCCATCAGATGTGAACCGCCAGGGGCACCTGCGTAATTACGTTGTGTAGTCCTCTACCTTATAAATACTCACCCATGCGGTCATTATCCTTTCTTCCACCTCGCCACCTCGCTCAAACCCTAGCGCCTCCGCTAGCTCGCGTCGACACCGGAGACGGAGCGCTTAGCTGCCGCGACTTCTTCGACGCCATCCTCATGCCAGTCGCGTACCTTGTCCTCTCCGCCGCCGCTGTAGGTGTCCTCCACCGCCAAGTTAGGGCGCGGGAGATTGAACTGCTCGGCTTCTTTCTCTGCCTCGTCTAGCAGTTCGTCAGTGGTAATTAAATCTCACTTTTTACTGTCTTTTTGATCCGTCAAATCCATCCACTTCAATCAGAAGTGGTTTCTAGACTTTCAAATCTAGATCTATCTTTGACTGCGTCTCATATCATGCAAAGGATATTCACTTATGCTTCATAACTAGTTAGATTCCTCACTTGTACTTATTAGTGGATTCGTACAAATCTGGAACGAACTCCCTTCAAATAAGTGAATGTCTTTGCTCTATGAGGTCAATGTCTTCAAACTGATTTATCTTCAAAATCTTCTAAGAATGCATATGACCTCTTCCCCTTCCCTCTCACCTTTAATGCTGTCACAGGTACATGTCCATGGGAGAATCCCTTGGTTCTCATAGTCTGCATTCATTTGGAGAGTTCTTACATCATCATATTCACTCCCCTGAAGCCAGTTCTTGTCTGACCAGTAGACGGAAGCCTTTCACTGTTCTGAAGCCCATCTGCTTAAATATCATGGCCATAGAGAAGTCTGCTAGGAAAGGTGGCAGGCAGCGCCGAGGCAATACAGCTCTAGATCTACCTCCAGATCTGCATGAATTGTACAAAACTGATCCTGAGGAGAACTACAATCAGCAAAAGACCCGAATCCAATGGATTCAAAGATATTGGGCAGAACAGTGGTTCAAGTACAACTTCATCACTACTGAATATGCTGAGAAGAACGCCATCAAGTGCCCATGGGGCGAGATTCTGTACTAGAATTTGCAGCCAAAATCGAAGCCTGAAGCCATTGCTCAAGGTTTCTATCCATGCATGGTCCGAGGACCGAAGCCTGAGAATGCCGACCCATCATCCATGTTATGGTGTCATGAAGACAATATCTTCAAGCGCAACTATCAGTTTGCCAAAGATTTAGCTGCAAAGAACAAAAAGGATTTTGGACTCAACTTCAACCCTGGTCCATTTGCACCAAGGCAGGATGGCACTCGCGATGCCAATCCGAGGTCATCGGCCCACTCACTAGCTTCGATGGGCTCCTCTCCCACATTGCTGCTCAGAGGGCCACAGTGGAGCAATCAGCTAATGATGCAAACTCCGAAGATGCGCCAGCTCCACCAAAGCAGAAGAAAAAGAAGTCAAAAGCTTCGAAGCCCTCTGCCACACCAAACGCTTCGACTGTGAAGCCGCTGAAGACTGCACCTCCTGAACCCAGTGTGCAGTCTGAAGATTTGTCTCGTGTCTCCAAGAAGACCAAGAAGACCAAGATGCCCAAGAAGATTTCTGGGCATGAACTGACTCCTGCTGCTATTCTACACAACGAGAAGACACCATTGATTTGTCTAGCAATGAAGATCTTGGTAATGAAGCACTTGAGATGCTGATCAAGAGCAAGCAAGAGGTGGAGATCTTCAATGATCTGCCCCTCTTTGACGTTGATATTTTGAACAACTTCATTAATGAGTGGTTTTGATGACCAGAGCATCAGTATTGATGACCTTCAGCTGCCCGTGGACATCAGCGTCACATTCCACGGAGCCATTGCCAACGAATTTGCCTTGGCTCAGAAAATCATCGAGCTCAAGAACAAGATTGATCATGAGAAGGCACATTTCAAGAAGCACATGGCCAAGCTCAGTGTGGCTGATGTGCAAATCTTCAAGAAGATGATGCATGATCTTAAGGAAGAGTTCACAAGAAGAGGGAAGAAGCCAAAGGCTCTCCCGAGCGCATGAAGTACTATGCGCAGAAATGTGTTCAAGCCCATAATGAAGCTGAAAAGCGAAAGACTCTTCGGCGTCCTGGCATTGACCCCATGATGGCTGCCAAGCAAAAGAAGAAGTCTGTTGCTACCAAACCAAAGCACCAAGGCAGGAAGAACCTCACATTGTCTTCCCTGCCAGTATGACTGGCTCGAAGCCTAAGGTCACCTCAGCAGCTTCAGAGCTGAAGAAGACAAGGGCAGCTGAAGCCGAAGCCAGGAAGCGTAAGCACAAAGACACTTCTGATGGTGCTCCATCCACGAAGAAATTGAAGACGGAGTCTTCAAAGAAAGAGAGTGTTGCTTCCCCAGAGCCCCTCATTGTTGAACCTATCTCCGTCGCTCTTCCCGTCTCGACCAACCAAGAGCGTCGTCTTGTGATTCATGAGCCTGCTTCCACAGAGGCTCATGCAAGTCAAGAAGTTCTAGCTGCTAACCCCAACACAGCTAAAGACATTGGTCATGAAGACAATGTTGATGATGATTTAGTCCTTCCTCAGCTCCAGTCCCAGTCAGTATCATCGCCTGCTCTAACGAGCAGTGAACTCATAAGCATTGGTCATCCATTGACGCCAATCACTCAAGACGACTCATGGGTGGAGCGCCAACAGCAAGACACCCCAGTACATGATGAGACACCAAGAACACCACCACCTCAAGTCACCACTCCAGTGCTTGATGACGATAACTACATGGTACAGACCACTCCCTCACCAAAGGCGTCGCCAGCGTTTCACAGGCTTCGCAAAGGCCCCAGGCCACAGGTCACCATGTCGAGCATTCTAGAAGGGGAAGTGCAACAAAGCTCAGTCGCACGTCAAGTGTTTCCTGAAGCCACCCCTACTACGAATGCCTCTGAGTCTGAAGCCAAAGTTGGTGAAGACAATCCGGCTGCATCAGCCGATGAAGACAAAGAAGAAGAAAGAGTTGCCACACCCCCAACTAGTGATCAAGTCATTCTCGAGGAAAATGTGATTGTGCCCGACCCTCCAGTCCTTGAACAGATGGAGGTTGAAAATCCTGAGGCTGTCACCAACAACACCACTGAAGCCAATGACTTAGTCATGGCCAAAGACATTGTGGAGCCTGAAGCTAATGAGAATGTTGAAGTCACGTTGATGCCAATCATCTCGGATGGCGCTGTTCCTCCTCCTTGGCCTCACACCATGGAACACGCATTCAATCGTGAAGGTTAGCTTGTCACAGTCAGATGGCCAGTTATGGTTCCACCCACTTCTCTCGGGCCACAATATGATTACCATGTGGAGCAGAGGCCTCAAGTTCAGAAGCCCAAGCCTAGGCTGCCAAGGCTTCCAAGTGCTGCAACTACACAGGGTTCCTTCAGCATGCACAGCTTCAGAGAGCACAATACTTTCTTTGCCAGCGCCAAGAATCCTTATTCGAAGCCAAAGATCTCCTCCGACAGATTCTGGAGTTATCAGCAGCGAAGCTATTACTCGTGCATCCTCTACAACCAAGAGCGAATATTTCCACATATGCGTCTGGATTGTGAAGCTATAGTTGGGATGCCTTGTCTTGAAGAAGCTCTTGACTGCTTCAGACTAGCCACACTGGATAGTAACATAGACTAGTAACATGCCCATGTTACTAGTCTATGTTACTACCTCTGTAGTGGGGAGTAACATATGTGTGGTAATATGGAGCACTTCATTTATTAGGCTATAGACACATCTTGCCTTGATATGTGTGATGCTAGTTGTCGGTGTCAAAACCGGCGGATCACGGGTAGGGGGTCCCGAACTATGCGTCTAGGCGGATGGTAACAGGAGACAAGTGACACAATGTTTTTACCTAGGTTCGGGCCCTCTCGATGGAGGTAAAAACCCTACTCCTACTTGATTAATATTGATGATATGGGTAGTACAAGAGTGGATCTACCACAAGATCAGGGAGGCTAAACCCTAGAAGCTAGCCTATGGTATGATTGTTGTTCGTCCTATGGACTAAAACCCTCCGGTTTATATAGACACCGGAGAGGGCTAGGGTTACACAGAGTCGGTTACAATGGGAGGAGATCTACATATCTGTATTGCCAAGCTTGCCTTCCACGCCAAGGAAAGTCCCATCGGGACACGGGACGAAGTCTTCAATCTTGTATCTTCATAGTCCAAGAGTCCGGCCAAAGGTTATAGTCTGGCTATCCGGACACCCCCTAATCCAGGACTCCCTCAGTAGCCCCTGAACCAGGCTTCAATGATGATGAGTCCGGCGCGCAGATTGTCTTCGGCATTGCAAGGCGGGTTCCTCTTCCAAATACTGCATAGAAGATTTTTGAACACAAGGATAGTGTCCGGCTCTGCATAATAAGTTCCACATACTGTCGTAGAGAGAATACTATTTACACAAATCTAAGCTACTGACGTATTCCGTAGCGTGTCATCACACCACAACCAAGCCTTTATTCGAATCATTTTTACTGCCCCACCTCAGCACGTTTTGCGAGGCGGTTTCCTTGGCACGTCTTGTCGAAGCAGAGATCGTGTCCCCTTTATTTACGGGATTCTCATCAATACGGATGTGGGTAACCCAGTCGTTCCCGTTGGTACGTCTCCTCGATCAAAGGCGAGTCCCAAACGGTCATGGGGAGGGCTCTTGGTATTCAACCTCTTATAAAGAGACCAAGGCATTACTCCTTTCCTTTGATCTCAATCGAATTCGCCCTTCGCCTCGAGTTCCAACACCCAAGGCCCCAGATTTCAGGCGCTTCGGACCTTCGATGATGTCCGGTTTTGACTTTCGAGGCCGATGGATGCCGGAGGAAGACGTGCTAAAGCTGAGAGAGGCCAGGTTTTTGACCAGTGAAATCTCGCATAGGCTGCTTGCTCACGGGCAGGTTATTCCTACTCCCAAGCCTGGTGAGAGCATGGTGTTTGTGTCTCACTTCCTCCGAGGGCTAGGCTTTGTGACGGATCCCTTCGTGAGGGGGCTCATGTTTTATTATGGGCTGGAATTTCACGACTTAGCTCTGGAGTCCATCCTCCACATCTCATCGTTCATTGTCGTGTGTGAAGCCTTCCTCCGTATTACTCCTCACTTCGGACTGTGGCTTAAGACCTATAAAATAGAGCCGAAGATGATCGAGGGACAGCACGCGGAGTGCGGAGGCGCTGTTATAAGCAAGAATGCTGATGCTCCATGGCCCGAGGGCTCTTTTCAAGAGGAGTTCAACTTATGGCAACAAGAGTGGTTTTATATCATAGCTCCCAGGGGCACCAAGTGGGTGGCGCCGCCTGCTTTCCGCTCGGGTCCCCCGCCACGACTAGCGTCATGGGTCAATAAGGGGCTGGACTGGGGGTCGACAAAGGACATGCCCCTGTTGCAGGGCCGCATCCGAGATATCCTAGAAAGAGACATCAGTCTGGTCGTGGTGACACAGGTTATGTTAATTCGCCGAGTTCTTCCCTGCAAACGTCGCCCCCTCCGCCTGTGGGAGTTCAACCCGGAGGGACCGCGAGCTCTCCAACATTTTCTTGGCATGAAGCCCGTGGAGATGTACAAATTGTTCTTCGGACCACAAGTAGTGTGTCCGGATTCTACGGAGGACGCAGGTCTAAGCTGCAATCGTCCGACTACTCAAGTAAGTAGCCCTGTGCCCGGACACACCATCCGTTCCTTTATCACAACATCACCCTTAAAAGAGTTGTCCTTGAAACAGGAGTGGGTAGCGAAGGCGAAGTTAATCAGGTGTCTGGCCCCCCTTCCTGAGACCTCGCCGGATCCCGTGTTAACCAGGATGCTGGAGATCGTGCCTTTGGAAGAAAACGAAGGGGGGGGGACAAGGAAGCTACCGCCTCCCCGAAGGAGGCTGTCCGGAAAGGAGGAATCGAAAATTCCTCTACCCAGGGGAAGAAGAGGACCGCCTCTGAAGACCCGGAGACCATGGTCTCAAAGCGGGGGAAGAAATCTTCGCCAGAGGGTCCTGTGCCGGGGGATACCTCGGCCGTACTGTGCCCCCAAGGGGATCAGCCCTCCATCGAGCCATAAGTAGAGACGGAAGGTTTAAAATGAGAGGGATCCTTATTTTATCTTTGAGGAAAATAACCGACATTTTACGTTGTAGTTTGGATCTCAGCCCTTCTCAGCAGAGCTCATCTTCGGGGGATCTTCTTCCGGAGATGATGGAGAGTGGAACGCCTCCCCCTGCCGTTCCGCCTTATGAGGCGGGCGACCCTGAGGTGTCGTCGCGGAGGGTTTCTCCTAATCCGGCAGGGCCGGAAGGCAGTCATATGGCCCCCCAAAGCTCTTCGTGTCCGGCCTTTGAGAAAAGCCATCGAACGAGTCCGGCACCACCTGGTGCGCAGTCGGAGGAGCTGAAGGACCTGCTTTTGATAGTTCCGCATATATAAGATGCGCCCTGTGTAGATAGTAGCCCCTGAGACTCTGTGTGTTATCGAAGACGGCAGCACGCAGAGGATCATAGTCCCAGGTATAATTTTGCCGCCTTCCTATGCAGGTGGCGAAGTGTCCGGTGGCCAGCCGGACTGATGAATTTGCCGAGCTAACGCGGCAACTTGACGTGGCTGATGCCGACATCGCGCTTGTCAACAAGCGGTTGACGAGGCACAAGGTATGTAATTTCTCCGGAGACACCTGGTAAGAGGAGCTTGATGCCAGTATCTTACAATGTGTGCACTTAATGCAGATGGTGTTGCCGCTGTGGAGGACCTTCAGGCAGAGCTTGCCCGAGCCAAGGAGCAAGCCAGAAAAAGCGATGCGGCTGCCCTAAAGGCGGTTGAGGAGCTGAAAGCCGAACAGGCTGCTCACTGCCGAAGTAAGAAGGAAATGGCCGAGATGGCTGTGAAGTTAAAGACCGCTGCTGACCGCTGCAAGCTTCATGAAAAAGAAGATCAGACGGAGCAGACAGACCTGGAAAAGGCCACTACTGCGGCCAAGGATGCTCGTTCTACAATGAGAGCGATGAAGGAGGAGCTGCGCCAGGCCGGAGATATCGCGGCTGGAAAGCCCTTTATGCTGCGGATGAAGTTCGGAGATCCTAAGTATGCTCCGTTGGGCCGGATGTGGAGTTCGGCGGACGCATATCTGGATTTAGTTGCGAGTGCCGTTGATGCGGCTGAACATTTCCGAGATCAGAAAGATAGCAAAGTGGAAAAGCTCTTCTGGTCACAGTTCAACAATCCGGAGCATCCACTTCTATTGACCGATTGTTTGGCCGAATGGGCCGAACTGAATAGGTTGTCCAGACTCGCCATGAAGGATGTCGTGGATCATCTGTGGCCGGAAAGGCCAAAGCCGAACAGCTATTTTAGCTTGGTGCAGCAGTTCCTTGGTGTGGTGTCGCATATCAATGCGATGAAGAGGTCAGCATGCATAGAGGCTGCGCGGATGGCCCTTGCCCGTGTCAAGACACACTGGGCGGAGATGAAGGCCACCGCTGTTGCATCCAAAGACTCGGACGGAAGCCGAGTACCTGCCGAGCACTATTTTCAGGAAGTTCTGCAAGGCGCTCATTTAATAGAGACGCGGTGCTCGAAGGATATTATGTTCGAATAACATGGATTATTGTAAAACAATATTTTGATGGAATATAAAAGCTTTTTATACTTGTGCCTTCAAGAATTAAAATACCTCCTGTGCGGCCGTTAATGTATATGTGTATATAACCTGAAAGATGGCAGTCGTCGGCTTTAGCCCCCACACATATAATGCGGGGGTGTTCGCAGAAGGCGCATTTTCACACTTGATCTAACGTCTTGGTCCATGAAGGAGGTGATAGCGCAGCGAACTAGGCAACCGGACTATAATGCTTTATCACTTTCACTTGACCATAGGAGCTTGACGGTGAGGCTACTATATAGCCCCTGGTGGTGCCGCGCTCGCCCGAACTCGGGGCGCGTGTGTGCCTGGCCGGGAAACGGCCCTTCGTTAATGCGGAGGAATCCCGAAGATTCTGATAGGTCATCGAGTGGTTGACCAGTCTCACGCTATATCATGACAGTCAGTTTTCGGCTTTCTCTACTGAGGTGCTCGCCTGGCTGAATCGGGGCACAATCGAAGTAGTTTTCCTGGTGCCGCCTTAGCCGATAGAACGGAACGTAAGGCAGCAAAACACAGGAGCCGGGCAAACCCAACATTTGACCAAAGACATGATTCGGAGCTGATGCATATAAGGCCAAACTCACGACGCCGAACACTCCCTTAGGTATTCGGTCTTTATGGAAACGGACTGAGCAATGCCCTTGATAATAAGCCCCTGGTGTCCAGGTACGTGCAAAATTCTGACGTGGCCACATGCCAAGATGCCAGCCTCCTCCTCAGTTATACTGAGAATCCGGGGGATGTGTATCAACAAGAGACAGTAAAAAAGGTTTACGCAGGGTCTTAATCTAAAAAGATTCCTGGAGACGGGTCCCTGCTGCACGTCTGCGCCTGTGTCTCCGTTGTGCCGTGTCCTGGATGGGCATAGCATGGTGTTCATCTGTAAAAGAGAGGAACTTAGCTGAAAAGAAAAAAAAGAATAGTCGTGCGGAATGTATGTTGTACTAAATAAACAAAGTATAATTCAAGACGGGTAAAATCGAGCCTTATTGTCGCTTATTTTACATACGCGGAGCCCCTTGTGTAGGGGTGTACGGCTACTAAATCTTTATCAATTATATATTTGCTCCAGACTCGCCTAGCCGTGTCCGTGGTCTTAATGACCTGTTAGATGCTTTTGTTGGTGAAGCTGTTTTAATGTATGGCTGTCAAGGCAGCCGCATATTCTTCCGCGCTCGAGGAACACTCGATATTTCCCTTTAGTGAGATGATGCCTCGTGGACCGGGCATCTTAAGCGTAAGAGATGCATAATGCGGTATTGCGTTAAAGCGGGCGAAAGCTTCGCGTCCCAGTAGTGCTTGATAGCTACTTGAAAATGGGGCGATGTGGAAGGTTAGTTTTTCGCGGCGGAAGTTATCGGGGGAGCCGAACATAACTTCTAGCAGGAGAGAACCCGTGCAATGGGCATCCGGGCCTGGCGTTACTCCTTGAAAGGAAGTGTTGCTATGGTGAATTTTTGTTGGGTCCATCCCCATTTTGCAGATTGTGTCCTGATATAGCAGGTTTAGACCACTGCCGCCGTCCATCAGGACTTGTGTAAAGTGGAGTCCGTCGATTATCGGATCTAATATCAGGGCAGTCCAGCCTGCATTCCGGATACTTCTAGAGTAATCCTGATGGTCGAAGGTGATCGGTTTTAACAACCAGTGGCGAGACTCCTTCGGGATAGGCCGTATGGCGCGTATCTCTATAGGTGCCACTCTTTTTTTCCCTTTTGTCACGCGAAGTAAGTTTACTGTTTTGACTTCTTGTGGGAAATTCTTTTGTTTCCTGGTGCTCTGCTTGTGGGGTTCGTCATCGTCCTCACTTGGTGTGTCGAGCCCCTTGTGTTCGGTGTTGAGTTTGCCGGATTGCTTGAAGACCCAAAAATCTCTGTGGGTATGGTTTGCAGGCTTCCCGGGAGTACTGTGGATTTGACATATCTTGTCCAAGATTTTGTTTAGGTTAGATAGCTCGTCCCTGTTATCCTTGAGGGGCAGCTTTTTCTGATTCTGCCGAGAGCTTTTGAATCCGGCGTTGAGTGCCATGCTCTTCGGGCTGTTTCCCTTATTCCGGCGCTGGTCCTTGCTGCGTCGCGGTTTCCCGTTTCCATCCCTAGCTTCGAATGTACTTGGGTCACTGGTGCTGCATCTTGCCAACCAGCTGTCCTCTCCCGCGCAAAAGCGGGTCATGAGGCTTGTTAATGCGACCATTGTTCTTGGCTTTTCTTGGCCGAGGTGTCTGGCGAGCCATTCGTCTCGAACGCTGTGTTTGAAAGCTGCTAAGGCTTCGGCGTCCGGACAGTCGACTATCTGGTTCTTTTTAGTAAGAAATCTGTTCCAGAGTTTCCGGGCTGACTCTCCGGGCTGTTGAGTTATATGGCTTAAATCGTCTGCGTCCGGAGGTCGGACATAGGTCCCTTGAAAATTTGCCCGAAAAGCATCCTCGAGCTCTTCCCAACTTCCAATGGTGTTTTCGGGAAGGCCTATAAGCCAATGCCGGGCTGGCCCTTTGAGCTTGAGGGGTAAGTATTTTATGGCGTGGAGGTCGTCTCCTCTGGCCATGTGTATGTCTAGGATATAATCCTCAATCTAGACTCTAGGGTCTATTGTTCCGTCGTACGCCTCTATGTTTATGGGCTTGAATCCCGCTGGAAATTCATGGTCCAGCACCTCATCGGTGAAACAGAGGGGGTGTGCAGCACCCCTGTACTTGGGTGTGCCGTGTTGTTCAGATATTTGTTGCATTACATTGCTTACCAGAGCTTGCTTTCTTGGCCCGTAAATGGACCTGGCTGGGCCATCCTTTTGATGCGAATCCTTGGGTGGATCGCGTGTTGGTTTGTGTGCGGCGCCATTTGCCGCTCTATGTTGTCCATGGGGTCGTCTATCCGACCGGGTGGCTTCCTTATTTTTTGATTTTGGGGGCTCTAGGGCCTCCTCATCAAATTCGGGCAGTAGCTTTCGCCTTGGGTAACTCTTTGTGTGGCGACTATCGCCGTATTTGTCTGCGGTGTTGAGTACTTTGCTCCATCTGATTCGGAGTGCGTCTTTCGCAGTTTTGAGCTTCCGCTTCTGCTTTTTAGGCTACGCGCCGTGGCGACGAGCCTTTTGTGGAGGTTTTCCGGTTCCAGGAACTTGTCCGGCGTGAGGTCGTCCGGACTGTTATCTTCGCCGGGGACGGGTTGTGCGGTTTGTTTATCCAAGTTGCCTTGTTCGGACGGTTGCTCGATGCCATGTTCATCATTCGCCGGCTCGCCCTACTCTGTGGCTGGGTCTGTACGACCGCTGTCTCTGTCGGGGCGGGGCTCGGAGCGGCGCTTACGCCGCCGCCTTGGCTGCTTTTCGGAGGAGCGACCCTTCGTTGCGTCATCCCATTCTTCCTCGTCGATTCCTTTAGGTGTGTCCACCATGTATACATCGTAGGATGGGGTGGCTGTCTAGTGCCCTATAGGTGCTGGTTCATGTTCGTCTCCTATATCGTCGTCGATACCGTCGATGTCTTCGGAGTCGAAGTCGAGCATGTCGGTTAAATCATCGACAGTGGCTACGAAGTGGGTGGTGGGTGGGCGTCGAATTTCTTCGTCGTCTGCATCCCAATCCTGTTGGCCATAGTCTGGCCAGGGCTCTCCTGACAAAGAGAGAGACCTTAGTGAATTCAGGATGTCGCCAAAGGGCGAGTGCTGAAAGATATCCGCGGCGGTGAATTCCATGATCGGCGCCCAATCGGATTCGATTGGTAGGGGCACGGAGGGTTCGGAGCCCGAAAAAGAGTCCGGCACCCTGGAGTCACGGGCTTCGCAGAGGATAAGGCCAGTGTTTGGCTCGATCGCTGTTAAGACTGCAGCCCCCGCGGCGAGGTCTAGCCACCTGTCCTCGATCGGCGCGGTTGGCTCCGAGCTAAGGGTCGGAGCGGATACGGGTGCGTCCTCCAGGGAGCTGTTTGATGGCAGGGCTAAATCATGCCCATCGTGACAGTGCGGCGCGCTCGGCTATGGCTCGAATCCGTCGAAGATCAAGTCTCCGCGGATGTTAGCCGTGTAGTTCAAACTTCCAAATCTGAGCTGATGGCTAGGGGCGTAGCTTTCAATTTGCTCCAGATGGCCAAGCAAATTGGCCCGCAGTGCAAAGCCACCGAATACGAAGATCTGTCTGGGGAGAAAAGTCTCACCCTGGACCCATCGCTGTTGATGGTCGGAGGAGCCATCGGGCCTAAAGATGACGACACAGAGGAACTCTCAATGAAAGCACCAATGTCGGTGTCAAAACCGGCGGATCTCGGGTAGGGGGTCCCGAACTGTGCGTCTAGGCGGATGGTAACAGGAGACAAGGGACACGATGTTTTTACCCAGGTTCGGGCCCTCTCGATGGAGGTGAAACCCTACTCCTGCTTGATTAATATTGATGATATGGGTAGTACAAGAGTGGATCTACCACGAGATCAGGGAGGCTAAACCCTAGAAGCTAGTCTATGGTATGATTGTTGTTCGTCCTATGGACTAAAACCCTCCGGTTTATATAGACACCGGAGAGGGCTAGGGTTACACAGAGTCGGTTACAATGGGAGGAGATCTACATATCCGTATTGCCAAGCTTGCCTTCCACGCCAAGGAAAGTCCCATCCGGACACGGGATGAAGTCTTCAATCTTGTATCTTAATAGTCCAAGAGTCCGTCCAAAGGTTATAGTCTGGCTATCCGGACACCCCCTAATCCAGGACTCCCTCACTAGTAGTAACTAGCTATGTTACTACTTTCATCTCTTTCTTCATTTATTGCATGCCACATCATCTATTTAACCCAGATATGTGTGATGTTACTACCTATGTTACTCCCACTATGGGTAGTCCCGGGGATGTTGGTCGTCTGCCTTTCGTGACTGACAAAGAACACCGGAATGAAGAGTCTGCTGCAGTTCTATGCCACCCTCCATATTTGCGGCTACAACAGGGATCCAAAGACTTGGATCCTTGAGTGGATGATAGGTGATGTACATGACGAAGCCAAAGCTCAAGACATCATCGAGCTTACTTCCCTACCCACTCCAGGTGAATTATATGAACTTGGTTGTCAGCTTCATAGAGATGAGCTGCAGAGCATTTTTCAGAGGCCTAAACCAAACATGAGCCAGATGCTTAACCTAATGAATCCATTGCCTCGAGACACTGAATACCCAAAGGAGTTCTTTGTGAAGAACCTCGAGTACTTGCCACACACAGTATACCATATTCTGAGGCATACTCTATGGCCAATCAAGGGACATTCTTCTGAAGCTAAACTTGAAGGAGCCATGAAGACTTTGGTATTCAATATCATCAATGGCATCAAATTCAACACCCAGGATTTCTTCATCAGACAACTTGCTGCTTCTGGGATTGATCTATTTGGCCTGAAGTTCTATGCTCCATGGGTGATGCGCCTAATTAAGCTTCATTCCACTATAGACTATCAGCCCTCAGCGTGCAACCACATTGTTTTTCTGCCTGACGTTGATCTGTCTATTGAAGCCATCTACCCCGAGCCTGCCAAGAAGCCCCTACATCTTCAGAATGCTGAACATCAAAGCTTCTCGCAGCCAATTGATGGAATCCTTGTCCCCAATGCTGCAACACCCGCTTATCCTCTGGCTAGGAACATGAGAGTGCCACACCGTGCTAACACTGAAGCCACTGCAAGTATAATTGCCCAAAGGCCTCAGAAGCGATCTCGTGTACTCAATGACCGAGAGCTCCTTGTGGCATTGCATCAGAAGTAGGATAAGCATCAGGACTGGTTGAAGCGTCAGATGCAGAGTCTCTTGGTGGATGTCAATCGCATCCGTAATTTGGCCACCAAGAACTCATTTGTTGCACATGAAGCCTGTCGGCGGTCCTAGAAGAGCCTCATAATGCTCTATCCTGAAGACGATTTCGCGAAGGTGGCTTCACAGAGAACTTCAAGTTTGACTCTAGGCCTCCACCAAATGCAAGCTGGCGTCGCACTCCCTCCATTGAAGATTCTGAGCATTCATCTTCGGCTGCAACTATTGTTGCGAGAGTCGTCGATGAAGAAGACGACGCCACTTCACCAACCTTGGCTGCACTGCACCACGACACTGCATCAGGCCCATCCGCACCACCTAACTCCAATGTCGACCCTGCTCCATCATCTACTCCATCTGGGAACGAGTAGATACTCTATGTCTTCAAACATTTTTGGTCATTACTGACAAAAGGGGGAGAAGCATATGAGTTGACAGTCTTCAAGCGGACCATTATGGGTGGTTGCATAAATTTTTGCTAAGTCATTGCAACTCTCGTCTTTTTAACAATTTGGTTTTTGGGTTGCAACACTTAAACTCGATGGTCGTCTGCTACGTTTTTTTTGCTGCCACTGTGTGATGCGATGATAAATCCCAGAGACGTCCATTTTTCATTATGCATGTCATTATCTTCGTTATCTCTTTATATGCATGATGAATTGTCTTCATAAGTTGAAGAGGATCTCCACAAAGTAAAACGTGCCATGTGCATTTGCATTCAAAAGCAAACGACTTATATGCACATCTTCAGGGGTAGCCTTTTTCTACTTATGAAGACAATGCCTTAATCCTTAACTTTCACATACTTTTATCCCCGTTGAAAACTTCAACTAGTTTGTCACCAATCACCAAAAAGGGGGAGATTGTAAGTGCATCTACGGCCACCCCTAGTTGGTTTTGGAGTATTGACGATAGACTTGGTTGAGGGACTAATGTGTTTATGAGAACTGCAGGATAACACATGTAGTAGTCCCTTATTGATTCGATTTACCTACCAGGGATGACCCCTAAAAATGTATGAAGACATTGAAGACAATGGTGGTTTGTGAAGATGTTCACAGTGAAGATTATGACATAAGAAGACATTCACGTGAAGACTATGGAATGTGAAGACATAGTTGTTTCGTAGTTTCCTTTTCTTCTTTGTTGAGTCATAGGAACCACCGTACTGTTAAGTGGGGTCCAAGTGAACAAAGTCAGAGTGACTGATGTGATGCTCAACCAAATCCTATGTCTTTGAGCGAAGACAATGAGAGCAAATCTTATCCAGAGCTGGATGAGTTAGCTTTACTTGTAGCCCAAATCAAGCTGCTGCATGTGTTTGAAATCCGACAGTTGGACACGTGTCGGTTCCTTAGTGACCCGGGGTCAGTTCAAACAAATCAGGTCGGGTTGCCTCCTGGCTATAAATAGCCCACCCCCTACACCATAAATTGGGGGATGCTCAGAGTTAGTGCACAACTTTTGTCGTTTGAGAGCAACCCACCTCCGAAGCATTTGAAAGAGAGAGATCCTTGCGAGGACAAAGCCCAAAACACCCAGAGCCAAAGAGTGTTAGGCATCACTGAAGTCTTTCTGCCCGCATGATCTAAAGACTTGTTACACTTGAGGAGTGTGAATCCTCCAGCCGGTTAGGCGTCACGTTCTGAGCATCCAAGAGCCATTGTGGATTGCTAGTGGACGAAGTCTGTTGTCACAGCCCCAGATCAGCCCTTGCTTGACTTTGCTTGCTCACCATGTCATCATGTTTAAATTCCTAAGAAACTTGAAATGGGGATGTTGAAACCCTAGCACCAAATGAATTCAAATAAGTTCAAATAAAATCATTTTCAATGATCCCAAAATGCCCTTTGAAAATGTTCATGATTTCTGATAAAGGCAAAAACCTCTGCCAAAAATGATGAACATGTTTCTAGGTCATTCCTGGAATTTTGAATTAAATCATAATGTATTTGAATTGGGGCATTTGAATTCTATATATATTTTAGATGCTCCAAATATTCTGTCATAATTTGTGGGCTTCTGGAATAATCCAAATAATGCCCCCAATTTATCTCAGGAGTTTTAAAAATGAATTAGTATTTTTACTAATTCAAAACAGAATAAAAGAAATAGAAAAAAACAAAAACAGAAAGCAAAGAGCAGAGACTCACCTGGCTTACCTGTCGCGGCCCAGCTGGCCAGCCCCTCTAGCTGGCCCAGCCCACTGGCCGAAGCGGTCGTCTTCAACCTCTGCCAGTAGGCAGAGGCGTGTCGACGCGCGCGCCCGAGGCCTCCACCTCCTGCTTCCTCTCCCGCCCTCGGTCGAGCGCCTGGAGGCGCCACGCGCCCCCTGGCCCTCTCTCTCGCACCCGCAGCTCCTTCCCTCCTCTGGCTCTTCCTCCCTCACAACACCCAAGCGTGCTCGCCGCCGCTCGCCGTTCCTGTGGCCATCGGTCACCCCTCACCGTGCCGCTGATCTCAGGAGCTCCGCCTCGCCCCCCCTCTCCCTCCCCACCGAGCCACGCCCCTCCGGAAGCCCTGCAGCATCGTCCCCAACCTCGTCTCCAACCTCTGACCGCCGGCGGACTCGTCGGGGATTCCCGAGCTCCAGCCTCTCCCCGGCCTCGCCGACGCCTCTACTGGAATCGCCGTGAGCCCCTGCCTCTTTCCCCTCTCTCCCCGTGCTCTCCCGCGCCTTCTAGCCACCGTGGCCATCGGAGCCGATTGCTCCTTGCCGCCGGCCATGTCGCCACCGCGGCTACGGCCGTGCAAGCACGCGTCTGAGCTCACCACTGAACTGACCGCACTCCCCTGAGCATAACGCACACACCCATCCATCTCCCCGTGCTCTGTAGCTCCATCTCTCTCAATACCCGAACGCCGACCGCCGCTATGAGCTCGACTCCGGCGAGCTCGCTCCACCCCAGCCCCTTCCGTTTGCCCTACCAGATGCGCGTGAGTCCCAGCTACGCGTAGGACCAAACCATGGTCGATTTGGTCAATCGTGGGCAAAACCCGAGCTAACCCAGTGTGTCTCCGCCGCGTTTTGGTCGCCGCCGGCGTAACTCCGGCGATCGTGACGTGGCAGATTAGTTTAGGCTAATGACGCACTTAGTCAACACCTAGTGACACTGACAGCAGGGCCCCACCTACTAATTAAACTTAGATTAGTTTCTGTTTAGTTTTTACTATCTTAGTGGCCCCACACGTCAGCATTGACCATGCTGACGTGGCCATTGACTGGGTCCACATGTCAGTGACCCTAACTAGCACTGAGACACTGACCAGTGGGTCCCACTGGTCAGGTTTGACCTGGACCGGGTCAGTTGACCTGCTGACGTCACGGTGACGTAGTGCTGACGCCATAACTCATTTTCTGGATTAATTTTAATTCAGGAAATTCCAGAAAATACCCAAAACTTCAAAAATTCATAGTAATTCAACCGTAACTCCAAATCAAACAAAGTATATATGAAAAATTATCAGAAAAATGCAATCTATCCATCTGTACCATTTTCATGAATGACAAACTAAGTTATACCTGCTGTATACCTGAAAACATGTTAATGGCATTTAAATAACCACATGTGGAATTTGAATTTGAACCTTGGGTTCAAACCAACTTCATTTAAATTGTTGCTAGCTGCATTAGCTCAACTCACACCATATTGCGATGAAATTATCATGCATCATAATTGTTGCATTGCATTGATTGTGTTCTTCTTTGTTTGCCGGTAATTGTCCCCTCTCGATAGACGTGGTTTCGACGATGAGTTCGATGACACCGATGAAGAACTATAATATCTTCAGAAGTGCCAGGCAAGCAAAACCCCCTTGTTCATTCCGATATAATCCCACTCTCTCGCTCCTCCTCTCTTTTACTCCATTAGGACAACAACGATTCATTTGTTACTTGCTGCGGTAGCTGAACCCCTTTATCCTTTGCATGACCTGTCATTGCCATAGTAAATAGATGAAACCCACTAGCATGAGTAGGAGTTGTTTGAGCCCTGATGTGCCTACTCATTCATGTTTGTTGTCATGCCTGCTACTGCTTAGAGTTGAGACGGGTCTGATTCATCGAGGATGAGTTGGAAAGTGGTGAACATGTCATATTGTTGAGAGCTCAGTGTATGAATACGATTTGGTAAAGGTAGCGATGAGAGGCCATGTAGGAGTACATGGTGGGTTGTCTCATTGAAACCGTCCTCAGGAACTGAGTTCTGTGTTTGTGATCCATGAAACAGTTACTACCACGCATTAGGCCCGAAACCAATGGACCCTCTCGGCTTCTTGATCACCCTTGTCCTCTGTCCAGGAGTTGCAAGTAGTTTCTGGTGTTTGTAGTATGCTGGGGGCCGCACGCAGCGCTGACCGTCGGGGTGGGCTGTGTTGCGGTAGGCACGTGGCACGGTGTACCGGGCGCCCGTTTGGTGTCTCGGGAACCCTGCTCACATCGTTCGGGGCCGTATGTGGAAACCTCGGCCGGACTCCCTGCGGATGGAACCTGAATAGGCGATAAACCTGGACTAGAGACTTGAGTGTTTAGGCAGGCCGTGCCGACACCCTCGTTGGGCTTCCGCTTGAAGGTTGCCGAGTACATGTCGTGTAAACGGTGGTAAGTGGTGAGAGCGTGTGTGAAGAAGTACACCCCTGCAGGGTTAACATCATCTATTCGAATAGCCGTGTCCGCGGTAATGGACTTCTGGGTTGCCTATAACAGTTCATAGACAAGTGAAAGTGGATACTCTAAAATGCGCAAGATAAGCGTGAGTGCTATGGATGGCGTTCTCGTAGGAAGACGGGAGCGGATCCATAGTGGTGTATTGATATGGTGAATATGTGGACTCGTGTGCGCCACCTGAAAAGAGTTACTTGCAGTCGTAGTTCAGGATACCCACCGAGTCAAAGCTGGCTTGCTGCAGTTAAACTCCACTACCCCCTTTGTTGACACCGATGCATATGTAGCTAGTTCTGATGTAAGTCTTGCTAGGTACATTTGTACTCACGTTTGCCTATTTTATGTTTTTGCTGAGAGATGTCAGTCTCGCTAGTAGTTCCGCGTGGACTTCGACGTTTAGTTGGTTACCTCAGCTACGATCTTGTGCCCTCGGCAGGGTCTTGTAGATAGTCAGGCTTTTTAGCCTTCTTCATTTGTAGTTGTCTGTACTCAGATAAGTTAAGCTTCCGCATGTGCTTGTTGTTTGTATGCTCTGAATGTTGGGGTCGTGAGACCCATGTTTGTAATATCTCGCTCCTCGGAGCCTAATGAATAAATACTTTGAGTCGTAGAGTTATGTTGTGATGCCATGTTGTATTTACACATATCGAGCATATTGTGTGTATGATTGAAATGCTTGGTATGTGTGGGATCCGACAATCTAGTTGTTTATCCTTGGCAGCCTCTCTTATGGGGAAATGTAGTCTAGTGCTTCCATGAGCCATAGTAGTCCGCTACAGCCCAGTTCACCGGAGTCCTGCTAGCCCAGCACTACTGCTCAGGACACTTGACTGGCCGGCATGTGTTTCACTTCGTTCCTGTGTCTGTCCCCTCGGGGAAATGTCACGCGGTGACATCCGGAGTCCTTCCTAGCCTGCTACAGCCCGGGTTACCGGAGACCTGTTAGCTTAGTGCTACAGCCCGGATTCACACGCTGATGACTGACATGCTCGAAGTTGATTCATGTATGCCTGTCCCCATGGGTTAGTGCCGCTTTGGGTTCACGACTAGCCATGTCGGCCCAGGTTCTTTGTCATATGGATGCTAGCGACACTATCATATACGTGAGCCAAAAGGCGCAAATGGTCCCGAGCCGGGTAAGGTGGCACCCGTGGGAGGACCGTGCGTGAGGCCGCAAAGTGATATGACATGTTACATGCTAGATCGGTGTGACTTAGGATCGGGGTCCTGACAGCGTTGGTATTAGAGCCTGACTGTCTGTAGGATTACCAAGCCAAACTGGTCGAAGTTTAGTCTAGAAATGCTTTAGTTATGTAAGGGAATTGATTGTGGAAGGGAACGTAAGGCTCTTTTTACTCCTTATACCTCATGGCCTTCTGATCTGAGTTAGCCTCTTCTTTTCTACGGGGATTAAGAACTAGGCCTTCTCATCTATCTATTAGGATGACGAATTGCTATGATAGAGACTTATAGGATTGTTTGTTCCAGGCCTCAATTCAGTTTCTACTACTTTAGTATGTTGTCAGTTGAACCAGAACCTTGATATGATGTTGTTAAGTGACTATGCAAATCTTTGTGAATGTCTCAAATCTTTTTCTGAGCATTTACAGCCGTTATGCTGTCCGAGTCATCCCAGGTCTCTAAATAGTCTGATGCATTTGCAAATTCCTTCTTCCGTTACCGACGTTCCTTTGGGCCAGTTTATCCACCCTAATCGGTGAGTTGAGGTACTCTGTTGCCTCGACATATATGTTGGAGCTATTATTATGACCCTAGGTGTTTTAGCGAGTCACCTAGTAATCTAGCCATGTTTTGTGTTTCCGATGTGATAATCCTGGCCACCATTCTCGAAAGCATCCCGTGATGCCATTTAGTAGTAGGTATTCTACTCCTGGGTTTTCGAACCTGATATTCACCCTATGTCATGTTGTTAGTATTTGCTAGCTCCCTTAAGATATTAGTAACCTTTGCGATAGTCCTCGAGGTTCGTGGTATTTCCTTCTTCCAAATACCATGAACCATTAAGGCAGAAGTTCCTTGAACCAAAAGCTCAAAATCAAAGTACTCTTTAGGAGTTCTCCTTTCATAATTGTGATTCTGCCAGCTCTACCTTTCTGCATGGGTTATCCGGAAGAAATATGTTGAGCTTTGCTCGACATACTAATCTATGCATCCACAACTCAGAAAGATATATGTCCCTTTGAGTTGTCCCTCTGTAGTTGTATTCCGATCCTTGTCTATCAGTTGATAGTCAAGTTTATGTCGTGCGATCGTGTTCATCGATGCCTATTATTCTTGTGGTCCATTAAGCCATTCTATTTTAGAATGACTAGGAGAAACAAACTCCAGTACCTCATCCATATCTAGGATTGGGTCAAAGTAGTTGTGTTCTGCAGATCAAATGCCAATCCAGCTTTTGCTCTGTTCTACCCTGGAGTATTACCCCCTTTATGTCAGGATTGTCATAAGAATTGTACCATCTCTTATGAATTCTTGACGCAGTAATACTTCTTGCCATCATTGTTCATTCCTCGGTTCCGTGTTATTGCAACCAGAATACTGACAAGTGAACCGTGATCTGTGAAATCGATACTCCTAGCAACCTCGTTGCTTGGTAGTTAATGGACAATATTCTCATTCTTAGCGTGTTGGTTATTGAGTCATCATTCTAAGATTGATCGTGCTACCTTGTCCTCATTTCTGGTGCACTCTTCGATCTATGAGTTAGGATTGAATCCCTTGCTCATTTGATCACATCGTCTTGCCTGAAAGGCAAGATTGTTCTCGAGCTTAGTAGCATATCGGTGGTTCATGATGATCCGAATATCTTCTCGGAAGTATTACCAGGTTGTCACCTGACCGCTAGGTTGAGTTCGTGATCAAGTTGGTTTTCTTATAAATCACCCCTTCTCCAAGAATCTGTGTTGGTTATCCCTGAGCTAGTTGGTTGAGCTAGACAACAACTTGGAGAGTTGGAAGATAGAATCTTGCCTGACTTAGTTCATGTTAAGGGATATCCTTTTGTGTGTGTGTGCTGAAGAAAGGTGATATCTTCATTGATTGGTCCTCGTGATCAGTTGTTGGATCTATTGCCTTGACAAAACTTTGACTTGAGTATGGGCTATCGTCAAGTCAAATCAGAGCCAATGATGTTCGTAATGTTGTCTTACTCGTGGTTGATCCCTCAAGCATACACCATTACATCCTTTGGTCTGATCAATGCTATCGCCGTGTTCACATGATGGTGGAAGTCCAGTGATATGGAAATCCCGATGAGTTGCTGTTGAGCCCATCAGCAACATCTTGTCTCCCCCATGATCCGTGTTAAACATTGAGCTAGTGTTGGAAATTTTGTAAGCATTGCCTTCGTGTTCCGCTCGTGAGGTATATGTTTTGGATGGAAGAAGCGACTTCCTCTAATTCATGCACATTTGATGCAAGTTGCCGTCATGAATTCGAGAAAGTTTGTTTTTGCTTCCTCTGGAATCGTCCCAAGTTAGTCACGCATGTGCGAAGTATTCCATGGTTTGATAGGCTCGCTACCTCCACTCCATGTGTAATCCCTAGCACGCCAAGCCACTGGTTGATTTGTTCAAGGAGAAGTAGTTCCTTCTTAAGAGCAAGACTTATACAAGGACTTCGATATCCTCGATTATGGTTCCCCACCTGAACTCGGTAGTGTTTTGTTGTAAGATTTCTACGTGATCATGCTTGTCTTGGACATCATGTTCACATGTATGTAGCAGAATCAGCTCATGTTTTGGAGCTTGCTATCGTAGTTCATTCCCGAGAATCTCGCAACTCCATCTCGTTGGTTTGTGTTGCAAACTTTCTTTTCCAGACATGCTGTCTAAAATATCCTGTCTCCAACCAGATCTGAATCTCAGGCAGATATGATGGTTGGAACATTTCCAACATTTGCATGTTGTTCCCAGCTTGCACCGCCGTTGTGCCATCCTACCATGGGTCCCCTCCATTTCCGGTGATAAGCAAAAGTCATCCATTGCGTTGTCTTCAACAAGGTAGTCCACATCATCCATTCTAGTCCGAGTACGTCATTTCTTCGAGCTCCGTCAAATGATCATTCGTAAATTGCCTCGGGCTGGTGAAAAGAGTTCCAATGATCTATGGATCAAAAGTAATTCTTTTGCCACTTAAGGGAATAGTTCTTCGAGTCACCTTTTCCAAAGTGCCCCTTATGGAATCATGGCAATTATTTCCTCGCCACCTTGACACCATCCACCATCTCTCTAAGCGTGGAATTTTTGCCCACCAAATCAAACCTCATTGTTTGTTCTTCCATCCCTCTCGATGTGCTTTGTGTCTCAACTCGAGATGTTCCAACATCTCATTCCACGAGTTGATCTTGAGTGCTCGATCTTCGAGGAGATCGTTTCCTATAGATTTTCTTTCTGTCGCCATCGTGTTGGATGAAGATCTCGAAAGCAAGGACGTCAAGATCAATTGGAGCAATGAACCAACATTTTCGAGAAGGGCAATTGGATCGACAAGTTCGTGTTAGCTAGTGTCCCCTCTGTCTTCTTACCTCATGTCTTGAATCTCGGGACGAGATTCTTGTTTAGTGGGGGTGAGCTGTCACAGCCCCAGATCAGCCCTTGCTTGACTTTGCTTGCTCATCATGTCATCATGTTTAAATTCCTAAGAAACTTGAAATGGGGATGTTGAAACCCTAGCACCAAATGAATTCAAATAAGTTCAAATAAAATCATTTTCAATGATCCCAAAATGCCCTTTGAAAATGTTCATGATTTCTGATAAAGGCAAAAACCTCTGCCAAAAATGATGAACATGTTTCTAGGTCATTCCTGGAATTTTGAATTAAATCATAATGTATTTGAATTGGGGCATTTGAAATCTATATATATTTTAGATGCTCCAAATATTCTGTCATAATTTGTGGGCTTCTAGAATAATCCAAATAATGCCCCCAATTTATCTCAGGAGTTTTAAAAATGAATTAGTATTTTTACTAATTCAAAACAGAATAAAAGAAATAGAAAAAACAAAAACAGAAAGCAAAGAGCAGAGACTCACCTGGCTTACCTGTCGCGGCCCAGCTGGCCAGCCCCTCTAGCTGGCCCAGCCCACTGGCCAAAGCGGTCGTCTTCAACCTCTGCCAGTAGGCAGAGGCATGTCGACGTGCGCGCGCCCGAGGCCTCCACCTCCTGCTTCATCCCCCGCCCTCGACCGAGCGCCTGGAGGCGCCACGTGCCCCCCCTGGACCTCTCTCTCGCACCCGCAGCTCCTTCCCTCCTCTGGCTCTTCCCCCTCGCACCACCCAAGCGTGCTCGCCGCTGCTCGCCGTTCCTGCGGCCACCGGCCACCCCTCGCCCTGCCCCTGATCTTAGGAGCTCTGCCTCAACCCCCTCTCCCTCCCCACCGAGCCACGCCCCTCTGGAAGCCCTGCAGCGTCGTCCCCAACCTCTGACCGCCGGCGGACTCGTCGGGGATTCGCGAGCTGCAGCCTCTCCCCGGCCTCGCCGACGCCTCTACTGGAATCGCCGTGAGCCCCGGCCTCTTTCCCCTCTCTCCCCGTGCTCTCCCGCGCCTTCTAGCCACCGTGGCCATCGGAGCCGATTTCTCCTCGCCGCCGGCCATGTCGCCACCGCGGCTATGGCCGTGCAAGCACGCATCTGAGCTCACCACTGAACTGACCGCACTCCCCTGAGCATAACGCACACACCCATCCATCTCCACGTGCTCTGTAGCTCCGTCTCGCTCAACACCCGAACGCCGACCGCCGCTACGAGCTCGACTCCACCCCAGCCCCTTCTGTTTGCCCTACCAGATGCGCGCGAGTCCCAGCTATGCGTAGGACCAAACCATGGTCGATTTGGTCAATCGTGGGCAAAACCCGAGCTAACCCAGTGTGTCTCCGCCGCGTTTTGGTCGCCGCCGGTGTAACTCCGGCGATGGTGACGTGGCAGATTAGTTTAGGCCAATGACGCACTTAGACAACACCTAGTGACACTGACAGCAGGGCCCCACCTGCTAATTAAACTTAGATTAGTTTCTGTTTAGTTTTTACTAATCTTAGTGGCCCCACGCGTCAGCGTTTACCATGCTGACGTGGCCATTGACTGGGTCCACATGTCAGTGACCCTAACTGGCACTGAGACACTGACCAGCGGGTCCCACTGGTCAGGTTTGACCTAGACCGGGTCAGTTGACCCGCTGACATCACGGTGACATAGTGCTGACGCCATAACTCATTTTCTGGATTAATTTTAACTCAGGAAATTCCAGAAAATACCCAAAACATCAAAAATTCATAGTAATTTAACCGTAACTCCAAATCAAACAAATTATATATGAAAAATTATCAGAAAAATGCAATCTATCCATCTGTACCATTTTCATGCATGACAAACTAAGTTATACCTGCTGTATACCTGAAAACATGTTAATGGCATTTAAATAACCACATGTGGAATTTGAATTTGAACCTTGGGTTCAAACCAACTTCATTTAAATTGTTGCTAGCTGCATTAGCTCAACTCACACCATATTGCCATGACATTATCATGCATCATAATTGTTGCATTGCATTGATTGTGTTCTTCTTTGTTTGCCGGTAATTGTCCCCTCTCGATAGACGTGGTTTCGACGATGAGTTCGATGACACCGATGAAGAACTATAATATCTTCAGAAGTGCCAGGCAAGCAAAACCCCCTTGTTCATTCCGATATAATCCCACTCTCTCGCTCCTGCTCTCTTTTACTGCATTAGGACAACAACGATTCATCTGTTACTTGCTGCGGTAGCTGAACCCCTTTATCCTTTGCATGACCTGTCATTGCCATAGTAAATAGATGAAACCCACTAGCATGAGTAGGAGTTGTTTGA